>NW_023277270.1:0-18042 GCF_003668045.3 Cricetulus griseus | reverse complement strand
TTGTCCACATTCTCATTGAATTCTAGGAAAACTTTAATTTCTTTTTTTATTTCTCCCTGATCCCATGAATTGTGGGATTGGGTGTTACTTAATTTCCATGAGTTTGTATGTTTTCTGTAGTTCTTGTTGTTGTTGAATTCTAATTTTAAAGCATGGTGGTCTGATAAGACAGAGGTGGTTATTTCAATTTTTTTTTACTTGTTGAGGTTTGCTATGTTGCCAAGTATGTGGTCGATTTCAGAGAAGGTTCCTTGTGGCGCTGAGAAGAATGTAAATTGTTTTGTATTTGGGTGGAATGTTCTATAGATATCTGTTAAGTCCAATTGCACCATAACTTCTATTAGTTCTTTTGTTTCTTTGTTAAGTTTCTGTCTGGTGTTCCTGTCCAGTGGTGAGAGTGGGGTGTTGAAATCTCCCACTATATGTGTGTGTGGTTTTATGTGTGATTTGAGTTTTAGTAAAGTTTCTTTTACAAACGTGGATGCCTTTGTATATGAGGCATAAATGTTCAGAATTGAGACTTCATCCTGATGCATTTCTCCTTTGATGAGGAGGAAATGACCTTCTTCATCTCTTTTGACTGATTTTAGTCTAAAGTCCAATTTATTGGATATTAGGATTGCTACCCCCACTTGTTTCTTGTGTCCATTTGATTGGAAGATCTTTCCCCAACCTTTAATTCTTAGGTACCATCTATCTTTGAGGTTGAGGTGAGTTTCTTGTATGCAGCAGAAAGAAGGATTCTGTCTTCTTATCCATTCTGTTATTCTGTGTCTTTTATATGGGAGTTAAGACCATTAATGTTGATGGACATTAATGACCATTATTGTTCATTATTGTTTGTTTTTGATTTGGTGATGGTGGCAAGATTATGTGTGGGATTCTATCCCTTTTTTCTTTTGACTGTTGGTAAGTTGGGATTATCTATTGCCTATGTTTTTCTGCTTGTAGTTAACTTCCCTGGGTTGCAGTTTACCTTCCAGTACTTTCTGTATGGCTGGATTGGTGGATATGTATTGCTTCAATCTGGTTTTGTCATGGAATATCTTGTTTTCTTCATCTATAATGATTGAAAGCTTTGCTAGGTATAGTAGTGTGGGCTGGCATCCATTGTCTCTTAGTGTAGGTAGAAATTGATCCAAGACCTTCTGGCTTTCAGAGTTTCCAAGGAAAAGTTAGGTGTGATTCTGATTGGTTTGCCTTTACAGGTTACTTGACCTTTTTCGTTTGCTGCTCTTAATATATCCTCTTTGTTGATTATGCTTGGTGTTTTGATTAATATATGGCGAGGTGACCTTTTTTTTTGGTTCAGTCTATTTGGAATTCTGTGGGCTTCTTGTATTTTCATTGGCATATCTTTCTTTAGGTTGGGAAAGTTTACTTCTATGATTTTGTTGAATATGTTTTCTGTGCCTTTGAGTTGTATTTCTTCACCTTCTTCTGTACCTATTATTCTTAGGTTTGGTCTTTCCACGGTTTCCCATATTTCCTGGGTATTTTGTGTTTGGGATTTGTTGGACTTAAGATTTTCTTTGGTTGATGAATCTATTTCTGCTAGTGTGTCTTCAACTCCTGAGATTCTCTCTTCCATCTCTTGTATTCTGTTGGTTATGCTTACATCTGTAGTTCCTGATAGTTTACCCAGCTTTTCTATTTCCAGCATTCCCTCAGATTGTGCTTTCTTTATTGTCTCTATTTCAGTTTTTAGGTCTTGAACTGTTTCCTTGAGAGATTTGTTGATATCTTGTATTTTTGAGTTTGTTTTGTCTTCAATTTCTGTAAGGAGTTTTCTCATGTCCTCTTTGAGGTCTTATTTGAGGTCCTCTATCATTTTCCTGAAGATGTTTTTAAGGTCATTTTCTTCTGGTTCATCTGCATCATGATGTTGAGGTCTTACTGGTGTATGGTTCCTAGTCTCCGGTGGTGTCATATTGGGTTTTTTGTTGTTGGATGTACTTTTACCTTGTCCTCTTCTCATCCTTTTTTCTGGTGGGTGTAGCAAGTGTTTCTTGTTCTCCTGGTGGGTGTGGGACCACAGTTCCCTTCTAGTAGATGCAAACAGATACAATACTCTGATGTTGGTCCTTTTCTCATGGATGGAGGTGTCACTGTTACCTGGGTGGGTGTCAACAGTGTTCAGGCATGCCAGGTCCCACTGGGCTGGAAGTTGGAGGCAGAGCTGTTACGGGGCCTTGGGATATCAGATCCCACTGCCGAACTCTGTACTGCACACAGGTCACTTGCGTCAGATGACTCTGAGCAGCAACGATGAACTGGAACCGGAAACAGTTCCTGGCCTACCTGGGCTGGCAGATGGAGGCCGGGCTGCTTCTGGGTGTTTGGTATTCAGAACCTCCACTGCAGAACTTGGTCTGGCACATTGGTCCCTTGCATCAGATGACTCTGAAAATAATTGCATTTTTATAATGACAGTTATGAATGCTGGCGGCCTGGATTGCCGAAGTAGAAGACAGTTTTACTCAGCTCCTGCCTTAACAAGGCATCCATTACCATGTGAAAGCTTCAGAAATGATGTAAAAATCAGTTTGAGGCTCACAGCCCCATCTCATAGCTGTAGCACCTGGAGTGGCTATGGAAGAATCGCCTACATCACCACTTTGCTTAGACAAATTTCAACTCTGTGAATTAATGTCAAAATTCATTTGGCTGAGTAGAGGAGAGGTGCTCATTTATCTGTTTGCATATAGTGCCCTAAGTCTGTATTCATGAAAACGAAATAAATTCTAAAATTCAGGAAAAAAATAGAATATAATCACATTGCAATTTTTCTTGAAAGCTTCTGCTGGGGTACATAAGCTACAAGGAATAAGGAACAACACGGAAGGGATACATCTGGAAAGAGGTAAGAAAATAAAGAGATGATGAGAAAAATGATAGACTCTAAAGGTTGGTGTGTGTGTGTGTGTGTGTGTGTGTGTGTGTGTGTGTGTGTGTGCGTGTACCCTTTTCACTTGTCCCAAGGACTTAAATTTTGCCCCAGTCACCAGACCCAAAGAAGTAAGCTTTACTACCTCAGATAGAAAAGTCAATCGAGTGATTAGTCTACCAACTCCCTGGCTCCCCTTCAATTTTGGAGCTGCTGAAGGCTGGTACTTGAAACTGCATACCTGTCACATGTTCTCTGCTATGGTCCACTTTCTTTTAGCTGTACCTGGATATCATAAAGTGGGTAATATAAACAAGAGACATTCCAGTTCTGGAAACTAGAAATTCAAAGATCATGCTGCCAGGATCCCACTATGAGTGGCTTCCTTGACAGACATCATATAGTGACATACATTCAATGTGCCAACTCTATTCTTTCTCCATTTAATTAGAAAGCCACTACTTCCATCATGGTCCTGAGCCTTATGACCTCATGCAATCATAATAACTTCCAAGAGACTACCCCATCAAAATGCAACAAGTATATTGGTTTATTGAATTGACAATCATAAATTTATCACAAATTCTTGCGCCATGGCAGTCTCTAACCACTCCCTTTAAATTCTTGCTTGCTATGTTCTATAACCTTTCTTTTATACCATTTAACAATATATTGTGACATATTCATACCTGTGTCTTTTTATTTAATCGTGAGGAAAATGGGTTTATTTATTTCACAATTCCAGATATCCAAGTGCACAGTACTGGATTCTGGTGAGGGTGTAATGGTGAATAGCATCAAAAAGATTTGAAGCTTTCTTAGCTGTATTTCTATTACTGTGATAAAACATTGCTCTATGGCTAAAAATCAAAAATGAGTGGGTACATACCATGTTTATCCTTTTATGATTAGGTTTCCTCACTCAGGATGGTTTCTTCTAGTTCTATCTATTTGTCTGTGAATTTCAACATTCCATTGTTTCTTTCAGCTGAGTAGTACTCCATTGTATAAATGTACCACATTTTCTCTATCCATTCTTCAGTTGAAGGGCATCTTGGTTGCTTCCAGGTTCTGGCTATTACAAATAATACTGCTATGAGCATAGTTGAACATATGTCCTTATTGTATGATTGTGCATTCTTTGGGTATGTGCCCAAGAGTGGGATTGCTGTTTCTCGAGTTAGATTGATTCCCATTTTCAGGAGAAACCACCGTACTGATTTGCAAAGTGGTGAGACAAGTTTGCACTCCCAGAAGCAATGGAGGAAAGATCCTCTTTCTCTTCATCCTTTCCAGCACAGATTGTCATTTGTGTAATTGATTTTAGCCATTCTGACAGGAGTTAGGTAGTATCTCAGAGTGGATTTGAGTTGCATTTTCATGATGGCTAAGGACACTGAGAACTTTCTCAAGTGTCTTTCAGCCATTTTGAATTCCTCTGTTGAGATTTCTCTATTTAGTTCTGCACTCCAAATTTTAATTGCATTGTTTGGTGTTTTGATGGCTAGTTTCTTGAGATCATTGTATATTTTGGTGATCAGCCCTCTGTCAGATGTGGGGTTGGTGGATATCTTTTCCCACTCTGTGGGCAGGCATATTCACTTGCTGACTGTGTCCTTTGCCTTACAGAAGCTTATCAGTTTCAGGAGGTCCCATTTACTAGTTGTCGATCTCAATGTTTGGGCTACTGGTGTTGTGTTCAGAAAGTGGTCTCCTGTATCATTTCATTCAAGAGTACCACTTACCTTCTCTTCTAGGAAGTTCAGTGTGCCTGAATTTAGGTTGAGTTCTTTGATCTATTTGGACTTAAGTTTTGTGATAGATTAAAGTCTCTTTATTCAAGAAAACACCAGGGCAAAATGCAGGACAGAGCGAGGTTACAGGAACCCAGCAATCGCGGTCAGAACAAAAAAGGGCCAGGGTCCCCACCTGAAGCCCCTTAAGAAGCTCCCTTATGTCACCCCAGCTTTCCTTCACCACGCCCTTATGGGCGAGTCCCGGGTCCACCTGGTACCTGTCCCAGGACTATTGGGCAGGGCTAGGGTGTCTCCCTACAATTCCCCTTTTAGTCTAAAAGAGGATTAAAACTTAATAGTGTAAAATATCCAAAACTAACAATCATAAAGGTGAAATACAAGAAGATACAATAATCTGCTATGACACATCCTATGTCTATTCCAGCTAAGTCTTAAAGTCATGTGGAAAATGTGTCTAACTTGAACACCTTCTTCCAATCCCAACTCTAAACAATAAGAAGGTCATTCTTAACTAGACTTACACTACCCTAATAAACAATAATGGGGAACGGGGTTGTAGCATCTTCTAGGTTACTTCCTGCTGAAATTGGACGATGATAGTCATGTGGGGGCCGTGTGGAAAAAAATGCTGGTACAGGGAAAGTCTCTAATGAGTTATGTCTAGTCCATGTTAGATGAGATTTGCTTGATTGAAGATCTACGTTGAAATCCTCAACTTAATTGAAGTCATTATTCGAGGTTCTGGTTGGAGTGTCAGTCGAAATGGAGTGAGTTGAATCCAGTGCAGTCGGGGAGGTGTAGTCCAATTCTTTTTCTGAAGCATGCAGGGATTGCTGTCAGGCTGGTTCTTGTTGGCTATATGGGACTCAAACATAAGTGTCATCAGAGAAATGTTCGCTTGTTCATGTATGTGTACTGGGAAAGGCAATCCTTGAAGAACAACAATTATGAGAGGGTATAGGCCTTGAAAGAAAGAGCCAAGAAAAGACAAAGACAGTCCTCTTATTCTTCATTTATTCTGTATTACAGCAATTGGCTTCTTGATATAACACAGAAACTTTAAAATGTTGTTAAATAACATGCTTGGATTTTAGAGTAGGAAAGCCAAATCCAACTCTAAATCCAGCATCGATTTAATTGAATAGGGACTAGGAAATGAAGAGAAATAGAGTTATTTGAGAGACAGCTGTAAATTTTACCGTATGGCACGTTCCTTTTGTTTGATGGTTATAGCTATGTTCTTTCCTTAAGTATCCACACATGTAGTGTCCTTTGACTTCTAGAGGAGGGTTCCTCAGTAAATATCTGTCAGTCATCCTTGTCGAGAGGGTTGTCTTCCTCAACTTGAATCTTGATCAATTTTGATGGTATCCAAAGATTTTCTTCTCCTGTGGAGACAAATGCAAAACCCCTACGCCAATGTCACATATGTCCAAGGTTTCCATACCGAGGTCAGCACATCTTTGAAATACATTGGTTGGTTTAGTTCAGTAGTTTTTTCCGTAGTCCAGTGTCTTTCTGCAGCTGTTTGTCCACTGTCATTGGCATTAAGAAAGTTTAGCATTAATAAAGCATTATGCAATCTATGTTTGGGGGGTTTCGACTTACCAGCTTGCCTATGGAGCATCTCCTTAAGTGTCCTGTTAGACCTTTCAATGACTGCTTCTCCTGTAGGGTTGTGTGGTATACCTGTGACATGCTTAATGTTATAATATTTGAAGAACTGTTCCATTTTTGTGGAGACATATGCTGGAGCATTGTCAGTTTTGATCTGCGCCTTATGCCCATAACTGCCATCACCTCCCGTAGGTGTGTAATAATGGAATCAGCTTTTTCCAAGTTGAGAGCAGTTGCCCATTGGAAACCAGAGAATGTGTCAATGGTATGATGCACATATTTCAAATTTCCAAATTCTGTAAATTGAAAGACATCCATTTGCCAGATCTCATTCCTCTGAAGGCTTTAGGATTACATCCTGCTGGCAGCAGAGTTTGGTTATAAAAGGAACAAGTAGGACAGTTTCTCATTATCTCCTTGGCTTGTTGCCAAGTGATGGAGAAGCCCTTCTTTAAACCCTTGCTATTTACATGATGCTTTTTATGAAATTCTGAGGCTTCTAGCACAGTGCCAATCAATAAACGATCAATCTCGTCATTGCCTTGTGCCAGTGGGCCTGGCAGACCCGTATGGGATCTGATATGCATAATGTACAGTGGGTTACTTCTGTTTCTGATTGTTTCCTGTAACTGCAAGAACAATGAGGTTAGTTCAGTATTATCAGGGACGAATTCTGCAGTCTCTATGTGCAAGATGACTCTCTCTGCATATTGGGAATCAGTAACTATATTAAGAGGTTCCGTAAAATCCATAAGAACCATAAGAATTGCATATAATTCTGCTTTCTGTACAGATGTATATGGACTTTGAACTACTTTACATATCTCACCTGCTTTATAACCAGCCTTACCTGTTTTGTTAGCATAAGTGTAGAAGGTAAGAACTCCAGAAATGGGTGTTTGTCTTACAATGAGTGGAAGAATCCAAACTGTCTTTTTTATGAATTTAATTCTGTCAGTTTTGGGATAGTTGTTACTAATTGTTCCCAAAAAGTCGGTGAGAGCTATCTGCCAATATTCATTAACCTCCCATAAGGAAGAAATTTCATCATTAGTTAAGGTTACTATAATCTCTGCTGGGTCTTTCCCAGTCAACTGACGAAGTCTTAATTTGCCCTTTAAAATCAAATCAGAAATCTTTTCTATATATGTCTTTAACTTTTTGTTCTGCTTATGTGCCAGGAATATCCATTCCAATATAGTGTCTTCCCTCTGCATCAGAATCCCAGAAGGGTATTCTCTGCATGGTTGTCGTGTCCACCCTTGACCAGCAAGAATGACGCAACACCGAAGAATCTTCTTCAACACAGTTTAATCGGGAACTTGTTTTACAGTAAAATGGCGGCCGGGGTAGAGGAAAATGGGGCCTGATATAGTTGACATCTACCAATCACCTAACCCTAGGTGGTGCACCAGGATTAGTTGTCTCCAAGCAAAATTAAGAGGATACATGACCTTTACCAAATTAGGAGTTGTTTACCACAGAGAGCACTCACCTTCGGGCTAGCAGAGGGCGGAAACCAGAGCCATCTTTTGGGCGAGGTACTTTGCAGCTCCCAACAGTTCCCCTTTTTGTTTTAATATTATAGGAGTAGCAGTATCTATCTGTTGTCAGATGTCAGTCATCTCTATCTTAGGTTCAACCCCAGTGTCCCTATCTTACCCGACAAAGAGTCACTGTGTCGCCCTCACAGGCGCATGTCTTAGGTTGAATGCTATTTGTTGAATAGCTTAGGTTGAATGCTATTTGCTCAGCAAGAGGGTAGGTGCCCGTCATTGAGCATGACTGATTCAGATACGCATCACTCACTCAGTAAGGGCAAGACAGACATATATTTGTCTGTCAGCATGGATAACCATGCTTGAGGGGATTGTCCTGCTTCCACAGGAGCAAAGGCCTGTACCAACATGGCAGCTTGGGATTTTTGCGACTTCCTGATGCTGCATAGGCACCACAGGCAAACAAAAATGGCTAACAGCATCATGGAAAACATAACCCCTACTCCAGCCCATTCCTTAACTAAACTAAAGGCTTGCTTAAGGATAGTTAAGAGTGTATTAACAGTGGGCAGGCTCAGGTGTGTAGCATTCACGGCAACAATCTGTTGTGTTAGGGTGTCTGTCAGGTTCTTGAATTGTTGACTCCAATTTCCCTGAAGGTAGGCACTAAGCTGCCAACTCAGGTTGCTGTTCTCCGTGAAATTGTTGGCTAACCGGGAGATGATATATAAAGAAGAAAAGGAATGAATGCATCCTATGGAAGTCAAGGTTACTAAATCATCCACCTGTTCCTGCAACAGGTCCACTCTGTGGTTCACAGTTAGAATGCCAGCTTTTAAGTGGCCATCAATAGATCTTAAGGTAGTTAATGTTGTGGCTGTTTTTTCCACAATGTCATTGACTGTCTCAGCTGATTGGACCTGAGCAGCCATGGCAACGGCAGCAGTCGTAGCCGTTGCTGCAGAAAGGGTTATGGCAGTAACCAATGCTGCAGTTATGCCAAAATCCCATTTGGTTCCAATGATTTCCGTAATGGGAAACGTTCCTGTATCCACTTTAACCGGAATAGGAACATACATAGGAATTCTCATCACTACTGCTGTATTAGCAGAACCATTCCAACATTGACTAGCAATGCAGGAGACGTCAGTCGAATTGCACGAGATCACTTCTTTGGTAGCATTAGTAGCATTAGAGAGCAGAAAGAAAAAGGAGCTTTTAAACATACTGGGATAGCTGGAACAGTGAGGTTATTCAAAGTTTTATGTATAGATAGATTCTTAAGAGAAGGTTCCTTCTCATCCCTTGTACCAGAATCATTAAGAAGTCTTATGATGAGATTCTGGAGAACCGCAAAAGGTTCAAGAGAAGTAAATACTCCACGCTCATTGGAGAGTACCCATTGAAACCATGGCCAGATATTTTTACTGCCTGTTCTTTGGGAACCTCCTTGAGTTAGGTTATAATGGTACTTGCCAAGAGGGGGAGTAAATTCAAAACCAGGAGCTATCTGTTTAAGTTTGTGTTCCGGACTCTGACAGGGTGTCCAATGAGGAGGATAGCTTCGATTGGGTGCAAAATAAGGCAAGACTTGTCGAGCAGTGGAGTTCTCTTGACTAAAGCATGAATTTGAGGGTCGAAGTCCCTCCATCAGCATCAGAAATGTAGTGATATTTACATCCTTGGTCCCATTTGTACCAGTGCTGGAGCCAGAACTAGTGCCTGTACTAATCTGAGTCAGGACTTCAGTGAGCATAGCACTCAAGATCTGGTTATGAGCAAGGGAGTCAAGCCAATTGCCGACAGAACCATTCTTCAACCAAATACAAGGGTTAGAATTGTTAATAAGGGAGAAGCATAATGCTCCATGGAGAGAAATATTAGTGGCTGAATACTGGGCAGTGTCAGGGTCTAAATTGACACAAGGCAAGCCCAATTCACTAGTAGAAAAGAAGACAGGCAAAACTTTAGATGTGCTATTAACAGGCAAGGGAATTGGCCACGCTTTTGCTATGGCCCACAGGATTTGTTCTCTGTCCTGGATCAGCCATGGTTTTGTCAAGGTCAGCAGCAGGATCAATATCAGAGGCTTCATATTGTTTGTTGCACCGCCTCGTTAGTCTCTCTGGAATCCACACCGGATCTTGCTGATCCTTGGGGAAAACACAAACATGCTAACACCGGTCCGGTCCATGCCATAGACCCATAAGGATATCTTTCCGTCTTACGTAGCCCTTCAGAGCAGGAGCCTGAGTCTGGTGCTGATCTGCAACAGAAAGGCCTTGAGAATCCAAATATAAAAAATTCAGAGTAAAGAGAGCCAAGGATAGTTGTTCCTTTGGTGTTCTACCATGGCCTATTCCCCCTTTTTGTTTTAATAAACATTCTTTCAATGTGCGATGAGCTCTTTCAACTGTTCCTTGTCCTTGGGGATTATAAGGTAGGCCATGGTTTAATTGGACTTCCATCTGTTTACAGAAGGAGGTAAAAGATTGAGCTGTATAATTAGAGGACCATTGTCAGTCTTTAATTGCTGAGGTTTTCCCCAGGCAGCCCATGCCTCAAGGCAATGTCCAATGACATTGCTAGCCTTTTCCCTACTCATAAGGCTGGCATGGATGATGCCTGAACAGGTATGCATAGACACATAGATATATTTAAGAGTTCCAAATTCTGAAAAATGAGTTACGTCCATTTGCCAGATCTTTAAGGGCAATAACCCTCTGGGATTGACCCCCAGGCTAGGGAGGTGCAAAAAGGTTATACACTGTTGATAATTTAATACTATCTGTCTAGCCTCCGCTCGAGATAGCTGAAACCTTTGCTGTAAAGTTTTTGCAGATACATGGAATTGTATGTGAAATTGCTGTGCTCGCTCCACAGGAGAAACAAAAAATACATATTCCCCTCTAGTACAGTGATCTATGATCTCATTGCCTTTTGATAGAGGTCCGGGCAAGTTAGTATGAACCCTAATATGCTGTATAAAAAATTTCTGATCGCGATGCCAGATCAACTTTTGCAACTCCTGTAAGAGTTTGCAATCTGTATTATTAGGTTTGATAGGTCCTGCAACCTCCAGGGCCTTAACAGCATTCACAGCATATGCCGAATCAGAAATTAGATTAAAGGAGAACTGGCAATTTCTAAACACTTCAAGAACAATTTTACATTCAATAATCTGGGGGGGAGCCAGGCTGATACTGAAATTGCACTGGATCCTGATGCTCTATCATATAGGTTCCACAGCCCGTCTTGGATCCATCAGTGAAAATGTTTGTGGCTCCAGCAATAGGAGCTGCTGCAGTCATTTTAGGAAAAATGACCGGATGTTCCTTAAAAAATGACATTAGAGGGTGTTTTGGATAATGATTATCTATTTCTCCTGAAAATCCACATCAAAGAATGGCCCAATCATCCACAGTTCCACAAAGTATCTTAACTTGTTGAGCAGTATATAGGATTATGATCTTATTTGATAGTCTCCCAAAATATTGAATGCATTGCTGTATCCCATTTTGAGCCAAGTCAGCAACCGCTGCAGGATAGTATTCAATAGTTTTTCCTGGGGAAATTTAGGATAAATCCATAGTAACCTACCATCTTGCCACAGTAAAGCTGTAGGCTGGGAAAATGTTGGAAGCAAACACAAAAGAATATCCATATTTTCTATTAGCCGTTTAAGGCTGGCATTTTGTGATTCTGTCTCCACTTTCTTTAAAGCTTCTCTGGCTTCAGCGGTTAACTGCCTAGGTGAATCTAATGCTGAATCACCATTAAGAATATTATACAATGGTTTCAATGCATAATTAGGTAATTTTAAATAACACCTTATCCAATTTATATCTCCCAACAACTTCTGAAAATCATTAAGAGTTTTTAAATTATCTTTTCTAATCTCTATCTTTTGTGGAATAATACTATGAGGGAGAATCTTAGCCTCTAGATATTTAACAACAGTGTCCTTTTGTACCTTTTCTGAGGCTGATTAAATTATGCATCCCAAGCAATTTTACCAATTTTGTATATGCCTTATTGAGCGTTTTATCATCTTTGGCAGCCAATAAAATATCATCCATATAATGAACACATCTAATCTTTGGAAAGTCCACTCTCAAAGGAGAAATGGCTTCTGCAACAAACAACTGAAACATAGTAGGACTATTGGCCATCCCCTGTGGCAACACTATCCATTCATATCTTAGATCAGGTTGTTCATGATTACAAGAGGCCAGCGTAAATGCAAAACGCCCTGAATCCTTGGCACACAAAGGTATGGAAAAGAAACAGTCTTTAATATCTATAGAGATGACAGGCCATGATGCAGGTAAAGAAGTTAAAAGTGGAAGACCACATTGTACAGGGCCCATAATTTGCATCTGCTGATTAATAGCTCTAAGATCATGAAGCAGTCTCCATTTACCAGATTTTTTCTTAATGATAAAATAGTAGTATTCCATGGAGATACAGAGGCTTTTATATGCCCCAGATGCAGCTGCTCCTGCGCTAGAGTCCTAGCAGCCTCCAGTTTTTCAGAGGAAGAAAGTGGCCACTGAGGAACCCATACCGGCTCCTCTGTTTTCCAGGCAATAGGAATACCTCCCTCAGTGGCCCCTAGGAAAAACCCAGACCTAGATTCTTAGGTCTCAGTTGTGGAATAATAGGACAAGTTCGACCCTACAGATGTTTTCCGAGGCCTTGAACTGGGACGTATCCCATTCATTTCATGTTATCTTGAGATGTTTCTGAGTATTCATTTGTGAGCTTAAAACCCATATCCTTTAAGAAATTTCTTCCCCATAGTGAAATTGGTAAGTCTAACACAGAAGGCTGCATGGCTCCTGAATGCCCTTCCTGATCTTTCCAAGGCAATTGTCTAGCACTCATATCAGGAGCCTTGGCATATCCCAAACCTTGTAAAGTTTGAGAAGATTGGCCAGCCAGAGGGCCAATCTTTGGTGGCTGTGATGCTCTTATCAGCTCCAGAATCTAGTAAGCCTAGGATTTTCTTACCATTCACTATTAACTCAAGGGTCGGACAATGATCGAGGTCTAAAGCTAGGAAAGTTAAGTTCGATCCAATTGAACCAAAGCTTCCCTCGCCTCTCTCTCTGGTTTGAGCTGGAAACTTATCATGTAAACTTGGCAAAAGCAGTAGCTGTGCTATTCTGTCTCCAGGAGAAATGACTGTAATCCCTCTAGGAGTTTCTACCATAATCTTTACTACACCCATGTAATCAGGATCTATAACTCCAGGATGTACTCGTAGACCTTTCAATGCTGCAGATGATCTTCCTATAAGTAGGCCTACTGTGCCAGGCTCAAGGGTTCCCTTAAAATCAGTGTCAACAAGCTGGACCCCCATTCTGGGAGTTAATACGAGTCTGGTGGTGGAGCGTAAGTCCAGCCCCATGGAGCCTGTAGTGGCTCTCCTAAGTCCCTCGGATGTCGAAGAGAGGGCCAGGTTTTGGGACTCTGCTCCTGGTTCTGATGCTCCATGGCCCCATATATTTGTGGGCCCTAGGGTTGTGAGCCCCGTCATCCATTTTTTGGACAGGCTCCTCCATACCCTTGAACAAGAAGCTGTACTCTGATGTCTTTAACTGATCTACAATCCTTAGCCCAATGATTTCCTTTTCTACATCTAGGGCATAAGCCAGGTTGCTTAGGGCATGGGGTAGAGTTATTGACTTTAGCAATTACTCCCTCTGGGCATTGCTTTCTCAAATGCCCTTGCTTGCTGCATTTAAAGCAAGCTCCTGAACTTCCGCCTTTCTTGGTTAATTGCATCACAGCAGCTGCTAGGCCAGCATTAGTCAGTGGACGCCCTAACTCCCGACAGATTTTCATCCAGACTTCAAGGCCTTTACCCTTATATGGAGTTATTTGAGCCCTACACTCCTTTGTATATTGTTCATAAATCAGCTGTTTGATCAAAGGCATAGCAACATCTGGGTCCCCAAACACTCATCCTGCAGATTCTACCATTCTTGCCACAAAGTCTGAAAAGGGTTCCATAGTATCTTGTAATATCTTTGTTAGATTTCCACTGACTTCACCTTTGTTGGGCAAATAGCCAAACACCTAATGGCTATTTGGTTAATCTGATCATACACTTGAGGAGGATATCCTGTTTGTTGCTGTGCAAAACGTCCTTGACCAAGAAGCATATCCACATCCCAGTATTGATTACCAGCCTCGTGATTAGTTGCACTTTGATCATTGCCAAACTCAATTTGGAAAGCTCTCCAATCCAAATATTGTCCTGGCGATAAACCAGCTCTTACCAAATTCATCCAATCACTAGGTGTCATACAGAAGTGAGTGAGTGCTTCTACCTGAGCAATTGTAAAAGCTGCCGTCACCCCATAGGTGCGTACCGACTCTGCCAGAGCTTTGACTATTTTAAAGTCAATCGGTTCATGGTATCTCTGTTGGTTACCATCTGTAAAAACTGGATAAGCCATTGGTCGAGTAATCCGAAACTCAGTGCAAACAGTATGCCACACTTCCGGACAGAAGGTGGGGCAACTTCCTCTTTCGAGCAGTAGGGGGGAGGAGCGATAGGGCGGTGCCCTTGCTGTACAGTCACCATTTTAGGGCACTGTTTTTCTGATACTTTTAAGGAATGTTTTTCCATGAGCTCAATAATCTCTCCCCCCTCATCCTCCGTGAGGTCCTCATCCTCACATATATCCTGCTCTGATTCTGAATCCTCTCCTGGTTCTTTTAACTCCTTCCTCAACTCTCCTAGAGAAGGATAGACTCTCTTCTTATTCCCTTTCCATTTTTCCTTTTCTCTCTCAGTTTCTGACTGTTCTGATCTTTCTTCTTGGAGCATTTCAAGGGCAGCCTGTCCATTCGCTATAGCTTTCTTATTTCCCTCTTGGTCCTCTAGACAGCTGTGCACCAGACGCCATACTGGTGAACACTCGGCTTCAACGTTCCTTGTTCCCAAGCAAAATCCAGGTCTTTCCCTAACTTATCCCAACTAGCCACCGTGAGATTGCCCAAGGCATCGAACCAGGGTTCGATGGTATTCCCCATTGCCTAAATTCCTTTTTGTTTTTGACTAGCATTTCAACCTTCTGGGGTCCCTAACTTCGTCCCAAAGTCAGCAGGAAGCAGTTTGGAAAAGAATTTCGCCGTCCATTTTCCCTGGTTAGAATGCTAAGTCAAAAGGAGAACTCCCTTGCATGGGGATGCGAAACGACAGGGGATGCTCACTGGAAGCCTTCATCCTCATGGGACAAGATTCAGGTAACCAGAGGGTGGCAAAAGGGCTCCACAGGTACCACCTCTATGCCTCTCCTTATTTCCTTTACAGCGTATTAGGGAAATCAACCTGATATAAGAGGGAGCCAATATCCTTTACCGTGGCCCTATTATTAGGAGGGATAACAGTGGGGGGCATAGCAGCCGGCATAGGGAATTAATCATTTCAAACTTCTACAGCAAGCCATGCACACAGATATCCAGGTCCTAAAAGAGTCAGTCAATGCACTCGAGAAATCCTTAACATCACTCTCTGAGGTAGTCCTATACAGACCATACAGGAATAGTTAGAGGCAGCATGGCCAAGCTTAGAGAAAGACCTAACCAGAGACCTCTGAATGGAAGATTCCATTCAGTTACAAGAGAAATGGGGGAATGAAAGACCCGCTCGAAATGCCCCTGAGCCCCCTGCCCCGAAGCTGCCGGGGCCTCCCAAGCCTTCACCCCGGCAGGGCTCGCGCCCCCGGCCCGCCCCGCCTGGCACCGAGCCTCGGGGCTGGGGCCGAGCAACGAGCACCAGATGGGCAGGCCCGAGAACGAGCACCAGGTGGGCCGGCACGAGGGCGAGCACCAGGTGGGCCGGCATGAGAACGAACACCAAGTGAGCCGGCCTGAAGCCCTGCCCCTGAGCCCCCGCCCGAAGAGAAACACTCCGTCCCAAGGTCTCCGCCCCCAAGGTCAGCCATCAGGAAGGGGGGAGGGGGGAATTGAGTCTGTTGTACCAGACACCAGACCTTGAGAATATGCTGATCTGGAATGGCTCTGTGTCTTATTTGAACCATCCAATAGAAATGATTCTGTATTTCGCCTCATTTGAAAGACTCTGTGTTTCACCTCATTTGAATAACTCTGTACTTTGCCTCATTTGAATAACCCTGTATAGCGCCTCATATACATTGACCAATGGGAATAGCTCTGTACAATGCCTCATTAGAATTATCCAATAGAATCCCTGCTCCTAGCTTGCGCCTTTTTCCCTATATAAGGACCCCTTTCCCTTGGCTCGGGGCGCTTAGCCACACAAAGGCTAAGTCGCCCCGGGTACCCGCGTCTCCAATAAAGCCTCTTGTTTTTTGCATCCAGTTCGTGGCCTCGCTGATTCCTGGGTGTGTGGGTCTCCCTCTACGAAAGTGCCTCTTCGGGGGTCTTTCAGTATCGAATTCATTCAGGAACCTCTGCAACGTGGCTTTAATTACCCTTAAATTTTTAGAATGAAGCAGCTCTTGAAGAGCCAGAAAAATTGGATGTGACTGTGATGATCCCATTGTGCTTTTGTCTTAGTTTGTGCGCTCCGAAGGTGTGCAAGTCGGATAACACCACCAGAAAACAAAAGCCCACACTGCAATGTTAAACAGCAGCCAAATCACCACTATAATAGCGGGGTCCATTCACTTACTTTCACTCTGCAAGTTAAAGCAGGAGCAAGGTGTTTTGCTTTCAGTTCGCTTTTGTCACAAACAGTCTTGCTCCTCTCTGGAGGCTTTTTTGCCTCTTTACCGAGGGCTTTGTTGCTCCTTTACCGGAGACCTATCTCCGCATTCACCTCGGACTTTATGGTCCCAACTTATCTTGGGAACTTACCGGCACCACCCCGACTGTGAGAAGTTCTGATTACCCTTACGGGCCACCACTTGTCGCGTCCACCCTTGACCAGCAAGAATGACGCAACACCGAGGAATCTTCTTAAACACAGTTTAATCGGGAACTTGTTTTACAGTGAAATGGCGGCCCTGGGTAGAGAAAGACGGGGCCTGATATAGTCTACATCTACCAATCACCTACCCCTACATGATGCTCCAGGATTGGTTGTCTCCAAGCAGAATTAAGAGGATAGATGACCTTTACCAAATTAGGAGTTGTTTACCACAGAGAGCACTCACCATCGGGCTAGCGGAGGGCAGAAACCGGCACCATCTTTTGGGCGCAGTACTTTGCAGCTCCCAACAGATGGCAAGATAACCAGAATGCAGTCTAGATCAAGGTTTATCCGATCTACATGCACATCCAATATTCTGTTTTCTGCCCATTGTAGCTCTTTTTCTGCCTCAGCAGGTAATATTCATGGACTGTTTAAGTCCTTATCACCTTTTAGTGCCATTTTTAAATGCTTCAAGTCATGTCCTTCCACACCAATAATCATCTGTAATTGAGAAATTTTTCCTAGTAGCTTCTGAAGACTGTTAAGAGTTTGATTACGGTCCCTTCTAATTTGCACCTTTTGAGGTCTGATTTTGTGTAAGTCTATCTTATATCTTAAATAGTTAGTAGAATCTCCTCTTTGTATCTTTTCTGGGGCAATTTGTAAACACCATCTAGGCAGAACCTCCTTCACCATTTTAAACATACGTTCCAAAGTTTCTTCATGAGAATCTGCTAAAAGAATATCATCCATATAATGATAAACAAAGAGATTGTGGAATTTTTTTAAGAATTATTTCCAAAGATTGTTGTACAAATTGACACAAGGTGGGGCTATTTAGCATCCCCTGAGGTAAAACCTTCCATTGGTATCTCCGAACTGGCTGTGAGTTATTAAGAGTTGGCACTGTAAATGCAAACTTCTCTCTATCGCTTTCTTGTAATGGTATAGTGAAAAAGCAGTCTTTCAGGTCAATTACTATGATCGGCCATCCTATGGTATTAAGGAAGGCAATGGCATTCCAGGCTGTAGAGTGCCCATAGGCTGAATTACCTTATTTATGGCTCTCAGGTCTGTCAGCATTCTCCAGTTACCTGACTTCTTCTTGATGACAAATACAGGAGAATTCCAAGGGCTGGTAGATTGCTCTATGTGACCAGCCTCTAGCTGTTCCTGTACTAACTTTTCTAGAGCCTCAAGATTTTCAGTGGTCAAAGGCCATTGCCCTATCCAGACTGGTTCGTCTGTAAGCCATTTTAATGGCAGGGCCTTTGGTTCCTCTGAAGGCCTGTCATTTGTATTTAGTGTCTGTACAGCCCGGATAGTTGGTAACCATTTTCCATGGCATCTTACCTGATCTTTTCTACT
>NW_023277269.1:0-18140 GCF_003668045.3 Cricetulus griseus | reverse complement strand
AATAGAACAGATAGTTGTGGATGAAGGGGTGGGAGGCTAGAATGAGAAGATCAAGTGGAGAGTAAGAGGAAGAGGGGCATGATGGAGGGAATATGGAGAGTGGCAGCTAAACTTAAGGGCCATTTGAAGGCTAGTATAGAAAACTAATAATGTAAAAGGTTACTAATATATATGAAGGAAATCTAAATTAAATTGCCAAATGATGTGGGAGATTGACCACTAAATGGACATCCCTTGTCACCAAAGGAGGCTTCCAGTACTAGCAATATGGTATATCTAATTGCTTTGTTGGCCAAAGCATTCCCCTGGTTACCTGTAAACAACCCAGGTTGTTGACAATAATAAAGGTTGCTCCCCATCAACTGGTGGCATGGCCACAATGCTAAAGACAACACATATACAATTCTTTACACATGGAAAAGCTGAGGTAGTGCCTATATAAAGCCTTCATTCCTATGTTCTTTGGTAACAGAAGGTACTTTACAAGCCACCAAAGTAGAAACATAAACACCAACCAGCCACAAATCCTTTACCTTCAATGTTTTCCAGCCTTCGCTATATGGTAGAGCAATGCTGGCACAAAGCTTGTGTGAGCAACCAAACAATATCTGATTTATACGAAGCCTCACTCCACAAGTTGAAATCCATATCTGATACTGCTTGGCTGGCCAGGAACCTGCAACTATAGAGCTCAAGGACCTAGGGAAAAATCAAATACTACTTTTCAAAAACAAGCAATTATTAAAACTAAGTAAATACAAAAGTATGTAGCAATGACTCCTTGAGACATTCTGCTATACTCATAGATCATTGCCTTACTCAGGCATTATCAGAGAATCTTCCTTCTACAGCAGATGGGAACAACTACAGAGACTCACTGCCATGCAATATGGAGAGAGTGAGAGACCTTGGGGTACTCAGGTGTAAACAAGATGTCTCCATCCAATCCCTTCCCAAGGCTCATGAGCCCTGGGGAAGTGGTGGTGGAAAAAGTGTCCTTTGCATAAGCATTATGCCTTCAAGTTTAGTGATTTTTATGGCCTTATTTGTGGGCAAAGAGTGTGTCTCTGTTTCTTGTGCTTTCTCTTGGGCTCTATTCCTTCGGTTTGTTTTGTCCAATACCAATGTCTTAGTTACTTTATCTTATTTCATTTCATTTTATAAATGAATAAAATAAAATAAAATAAAAGCTATTATTTATATGAAATGTAAATGTGTATATATTATAAATCCTCACAAAAATACCCATATGTACTTTATAGCAATCATCTAGTATAAAGCATGTAAGTTATTATATCATTTATATAATACATATTATGATATAACATAATTTTTATATATTTACTCTAGCCCTTGGAAACACATTTAAATTATATCTAACATTTTTAAAACTAATTTTTATCTCCTTAATTATTGTTGCCCAGTTTTCTACATTCTGTCAGTATACTTTTATGACTTGAGTCACAAAACTGCCATTAGCAATTTACATGATTATCTTGTAAAACTTTCCAGGGGAATTATTTATTAAAAACCGCATTCTGTCCCAAAAAAAGAAGAAGAGGAACCTTCAGAATCTACTACTAGATTCCTGTCCTTTGACCTTAGGCAGCAGAGACTAATGTGAAAGCTGGCTGATAGCATTAATAGGATAGGAGAAATATGAACGAATGACTGTTAAACTGAGGTTATATCTCAGTAACAAAGTACCTGCTTAACATGTAAAGTAGTAAATTAAGTACCAAGTTTTAAAAGAAACAGCAAAGGAAAAAACAAAATCCCAAATAAAGACTGCCTTATTGCATACTTTGTAGGACAAAAATATTCCTGTGCCTCTACCTGTATTTTAGATCTCAGGATCTAGGAAACTTTACTTTTTTTTTCAAAAAAGGAGAGAAAAAATGTCAAATCATAGCCCTTAGCTATTTTCAAAGACAGTTGTGCTCTTTAAGACCAACAAAGCAATACATGGGGTAGAATGTGTTTCTTGCTTTTGAAACAAAGTAAGCAGCTTATATCTGGAAATGATTCTCCTCCCCATTTCGTTGGCTACCTCAGTACTTGAACGTCCTGAGTAGGTGGGGATACATAGCTCTTCCTGTGAATCCAGGACGATCAACATTTAATCTTTCTGCAGACTGTGGTCCTCACTAGTGAGAAGAGAATTGGTTTTCTTAAGGAGACCATGGGTCACATTCAGAGCTGTTCATTGTGGGGAAGAGATCTTGAGCCCCACCAAATGAGACTGTTAGACTTTGTACTTCTTTAAGAAACAATTTGCACCTGAATATTGTAGATGAGAAACTTCAGCATTTTGAAGAGGCACAAGGCCACCGCTGAGAAGAAGTTTGCCTTGGTAATTAGAAAAACAAGGGGGTTCTTTGGGTGGAGGTATTTAATTTTTTCTAAGTCTGATATGTATTTTTCAAATGGTTGTTCAGTTTTACCTTTTTATTGCTTTACTGTTTCTAACATTTTGTTTTTGTGTGTTATTATAGGATACATTGGGAGATAGTGTCCTAATTAGCTCTGGTTGTCTTTGGCTGCATTAAATGCACCAGAGGACAGATACACTTGGAAGGTAAGGATTGTTTTTGTAATATTCCATATAACAACTCTTTAAAAAACAGTTTTAGATACAACTACTTAATTTCACCCAAGAAGAAAGTGACTTTTTTTAGGCAATGATAGATCACAACAAAGTTTATAAGAAACCTTCAGCTGCTTATCCAGGCTTGTAGATTTCTAGTTCTGTCCACATTCAGCAAAGTTTTGGTACTACTGCATTATTTACTTGGGGTGTAATAGCTTTTATGTATTTCGTAAGAAATTTTTTAATCATTTTGCATGCCAACCACACTTCTCCTTCCCTCCCGTTCTTCTGTGATGCCCACTGGTGCCCAAACCAACCCCATCCACTCCTCAGAAATGGTAAACCCTCCCATGGGAGTCACCAAACCTAGCATATTCAATTGAGGCAGGACCATATCTCTCTCCTGCATTAAGGCTGAGCAAGCTGTAAAACGGTAGCTCATGCACCAGGGATAGATATTGGTCCCACTGACAAGGTTAGTGCAAACAGATCAGGCTACACAACTATCACACACATGCAGAGGGCTTAGTTTGGTCCCACACAAGCTACCAGTTATATCTCTAAAGTTGCTGAGGTCCCAGCATATCAGGTAAGATGTCTCTGTGTTTCCCATTATAATTTTTACCACCCCATAAAATCACTCCTTCCTCTGTTTGACTAGACTTACTGAGCTTGGCCTGGTGCTTAGATATGGATCTCTGCATCTGCTTCCATCCATTCCTCAATGACTCTATGATGACAGTTAGGGTAGTCACCAATCTGATTACATGGGAAGGCCAGTTCAGGCAACCTTTCCACTATTTCTAGGATTCTTCGTTTGGGTCATCCTTTTGGATTCCTGGGCATTTCCCTAACAACATTTTTTCTCACTAACATCATAAGAACACCCCATATCAAGATATCTTTTCCATGTCTCCCCCCCAACTCGGTCCCTCCCCCAACTGCCCTATAGCCTTCCTGTCCCTCCCCCGGCCCTACGCTCAGTTTACTCAGGAGATCTCATCAATTTCCCCTTTCCAGGGTGACCCATGTGACTCTCTTAGGGTTTTCTTAGTTACCTTGCTCTTCTCTAGAGTAGTTAATTGTGGTGTGGTTACCCTATGCTTTACAGTTTCTATTGTGTGAACAACTTGAGGAGTTTTGGTATTAGCTCTTCTTGAAAATTCTGGGAGAATTCTGTGCTGCAACCATGTGGCCCTGGGCTTTTTTGGTTGGGAGTCTTTTAATGACTGCTTCTGTTTCCTTAAGTGTTATAGGTTTGTTTAAATTGTTTACCTGGTCTTGATTTAATTTTTGTATGCCATACCTATCCAGAAAATTGTTTATGGATACAGTTTAAAATCATATTGGCAATGTATAAGAAATATGGTTATCTAGGAACTATCCCAGAGATTTTAGTTTGATATAGAGGAAACCTGAACTATGTATTTCCTAAAATCTATGTGGAAGAATTTTACATGTAATGACAGAGTGTTTGTGGTATAATCCTTTAATTGACATTTTCCAAATAAAGATTAAACTACTTTTTAAAGGCTACACATCTGGTTTTCATTGGAGATGTGGCCTAAGTACCCAGTAGCCAGCTGTGTGCATCTGCTAAGATGTCAAATCCTAGAGGTTCTTAGAATCTATTCATAATAGACCACACAGCAGACACAGTGCTGATTCCATCTTTAATCTCATAGAGGACTGTGTGCCCAGTGGTTCTTGTAAGTTGGGATCTTACAATGAGAAAATCACTGCTGGAAATACATACATAAAATTCAATTATGTATTTTTTTTCGAGACAGGGTTTCTCTGTGTAGCTTTGGAGCCTATCCTGGCACTAACTCTGGAGACCAGGCTGGCCTTGAACTCACAGAGATCTGCCTGCTTCTGCCTCTCAAGTGCTGGGATTAAAAGCATGTGCCACCAAAATCTGGCTCTTTCAGTTTTTAATATCATTCTTCTGAAACAGAACCAAAGGTAGGAATTTGTGATGAGATGACAGTTGTTTCTGTATAGTTTCCAGAAAAATACCTCCTTTAAAAACACAAAGATATGTATCTATAAATCTCATAGATTCATAGGTTGTTTCCCAATGGGTCATTGGGATTTATCAGGAGTCTAAAGATGTCACAGATCCTCTTTTGTCTATTTTATGCATTGTACTACTTCACTACTGAAGTTTTGTTGAACTATAACTAACATGGAACTAAATTCAGGAGAAGTGATTGGAAACAAAAACTCAGTTTTTACAAGATGAAATAGTAATGTATGTCTTTCTTTGCTAGAAGTCAAGAGAAATGCATTCTTTGAGCCTGCTGAAATGGCTATAAAATATTGGACTCAATTCTATATTGAAGTAGAATGCTTATATCACATAGCAATTCTGTTGAATTATGGAGAAATGATTAAAGTGTTTGCCACAGTGGCTTTACCACTTTATGTTTGTACCAGTAACACTCAAAGACTAATTTATCTGCTTCAGCAAGAACATTTAATTTCTGCCTTTTTTATTTTGCACTTTTTCTTTCTCTTTCTCTTTCTCTTTCTCTTTCTCTTTTGTTCTTTCTTTCCTTCTTTCTTTCTTTTTCTTTCTTTCCTTTCTTCCTTCTTATCTTCCTCCCTCCCTCCCTTCTTCGCTCCCTCCCTCCGTGTCTCTCTCTCTGTCTCTCTCTGTTTCTTTCTAGGCTTTTTGGAAACGGGGTTTCCCTGTGGCTTTGGAGGTTGTCCTGGAACTAGCTGTGTTAAACAATGCTTGTATCAAACTCACAGAGATCTGCCTGCCTCTGCCTCCTGATTGCTGGGACTAAAGACATGCACCACCACCGCCCAGCTGCATTATTTATTTTTATAACACTCACCTTAATGATTATGAAGTAGCATGTATTTTTCTGGTTCAGGGGATCAAAGCCCAAGCATTTGTTCATGACAGGAAAGCTCTCTACCATTGATCTTTAACTCCAGCCCTTAAATAAATCCGTTTTTAAATTTGTTTTTCTTTCTTTTTTGTGGGTGGCACTTCTATGATGTATGTTTATAGGTTTGGAGACAACTTTCAATAATCTGTATTCTCTTTCTAGCATGTGGGTACCTGGGATCAAACTCAGATAGTGTGGGTGGACACCAAGCACTGTTACCTACTGAACTACATATTTTGCTGGCCACTATTTGGCTTTTATTTTCACATTTCTCATAAAGAGTGATGTTAAGAATGTGTTCGTTGGCTATTTTTATAGCTGCTGTAGCAAAGTGTGTGTTTAAGAATTTTGCCAATCATTAATTATGTTTTTGTTTTTGAATTATAGAAAAATTTCTAATACTAGATATTACCACTGAAATGACACAGATTTATGCTTTTCTCCTAATATATATTTATTTTGTTGATAGTATCATTTGATGCACAACTAAAGAAGCCTTTTATTGTGTCCTTTTAAGATTACTCCTTGCTTATTTCTCTCCATGATCTCTCTTCTTCCTCACTAAATCCTTCTAAATCTCATCTTCCTGTCTCTGCCATCTTCTTTCACTGTTCTCAATCCATACTCCCCATGAACTGTGCTTTTTGAACACAATTCTTATTTGTTTCTTCCAATGCATACAATTGCCCTCTAAAACTTCCTGTTCTTTAAAGCCTCATTTCTTTCACAGATTTACCCATTGGTCTGAAAGCTTGCAGTGAGCACAGTAATACAAGTCAGTATCAATCACTGATTTTGGATAGTTTGTAAAACTATAGTTTGTAAAACTATTGCTCCATGCTTTGTTCTGCATAGTCATAAGCCCTATTTATCTGTGTGAAGATACTGAATGAAGTAAAACTGAAGTGGGTTTGATTTTCAGGATTCCGTAGACTCTGTCCTTTATGCAGTGCTTCCTTGGTATATATTTTGCCACTGCAAATTGTCATGGAGGGTGATGCAAAGGAAACTAAACTGTTCCCATACTGTGGTCATCGATGAGTTGCCATTAAGTAGAGTATGATAGGACTGACCTTGAAGGAGTAATGGACCAGAGACCTGCACTCAATTCTCCCTAGAGAAAAACATTTGAAGAGGGCTGCATTATTACTTGCACTATAGTTTAGATAATAACATGAGCAAAATAATTGCAATAGAAGTTGTTCATACCATGGACTATACAAGACACAGAAGCACTTTTAATACACAAAAGCAACTAAGGACTTTAAAACCTGCCAGAAAGTCAATCAATCAATATAGGTATTACTCATTTTGAGTAGTAAATTCACTAAAATATACTTAAATACACGCTAAATATAAAAAAACCCACAAAGAAGTGATCTATGCATAAATCATCATTTTGGATTCATGTCATTACTGTTTTTTAAAATTCTTTTCCACAAATCCTATGAAGTGAAAGTTTTAAATTCTTTAATAAGCTTGATTTAAATAACATTTTGACTTAGTGTATCATTTCTTCCTTCTTGGCCCGGAAAGGTCTACTTTCCTGTCACATTTCTTATGAAGCAGATTTTTGAAAATCTCACACTTCCTTTTCAACAAAAAAATGAGAAAGCTCCCTGAGTTTCATGAAGCAGGAGTGAGTATCTGGAGATTTGATATACTGACTTTCTGGCAGGTTCTCATTTACCAACCAGGATTCCGTCTTGGCCTCTAGGACATAACTTTCCTGCTTTTGTATTCACTGATGTAGCGCTCAGGGAAAATCTCCTGAAAATAGCTTTTTGTTTAACATGGAAGCCTTCTGAAAGACAAAACGTATACATTTCCATATATTGTTGTTTCCACTCCCCAGAAATCCTTTTTCAATATTTTCAAACTTCTCTTAACCTTTATAAAATGGTGTATGCCATTTGCAAGATCAGAGTTTAAGGTACATACTATTCTAGGGAACCAGTCTACTAAATGTTGCTCATGGCAATGTCAAAAATTAGGCAAAAGTAATGAAAATTGCTGTGAGGATGTTCAGTCCCAGAGAAAGATATTTTATATTTTTCTTAACCAAATATTTAGAACTCATTTATGGGAGAATTATAAAAATAAATGAAAACCTTTCCTAATAACCTAAGATATCTAGATCTTTTAGCTAAAATATGATGTATCTTATCGAATTGAAATCTTCAAAATTCTCTTAAGATCGTGATTTCCTCTGCAATGATTCCCTTTCTAGGTCCTATGTTTGTTTCTTGATTACTTTACTGCTTTGTTTAGCAGAGAATCATTTCCTATGGGATCTCTGTAGAGTGTAGTAAAGAGCAAAATTCAACACATAATAGCAAGAAATATGACATATTTCCAGTAGCAGTCTCTAAAATGTTCACATAATTTGGCAGAAGAAAAATCTTATTTTTCCATCTACTACATGTAAACTATCCTTTGTGAATGTCTGTTATAGACTACTCCTCTGTGTAATCAGTTTTCTTGAAATTTCAGCACTTTGTAAATGAATAAATTTGTAAGATATTTCAATACTATGAGTAACCCATGACTCACAATTCTAAAAGATATTCTTGATTAACCCTGTTTACATATAATTTGCCAGAAAATTTCTGGAGGCAAGAACAAATATTTTTATGATTATCAGTGATGAACCAGTAAAAGTGCCTTGGTTTGTAGGTTATATTTCAAATACCACTATTTGGTTAAAAGTCCTTATTTCAGACTATATTATTTCACAGTTTTACTATTGTTTTCATACATAAGTCTGAATTGATTCAATTTGAGTTAATCAGTACAAATTTTATTAGTTTTCCTTAGTTAATGTATTTGTCTTATGCTTATCTTTTCATCCATTCACCTATTTACATGATTAGGCAGTAAATATATACTGGATATTCTCTGTCACATCATAATTTAAATATTGTGAAATACAAAGATGAATCAGGCATAGTACCTGAACTCAGGTGGCACATAGGGAAGATATCCCTCCTTATTCTCCTTACTGTCTTCCTGATTCTGTGTCATCTTAGAAAATCCTGTGTTTCTTTCACCTTTTCCGAATTTTGTGTATCTTTTGACCTAGAATGAGCATGGAAATCAGCAGATTTGAGGACACCCCATAACCTGTGGAAGACTTTTTTCGGTTGCTTAATATGTAGTATAATTGTGTTTTGGATCTTTTTTAAATGTTACAGATACCATTTGTGTATACTATTTCTTTGCCCACATTTTCAATGTTAGTTGTTGCTGTGGCAACCAGCTCCAGGCCTCAGGGCAACTCATTTAAACTGCAACATATACCTCTACTTTCTGACAAGTGACTTGTTGCCCAGTACAATTTGTATTTCATATCAGATACTCTTTTGATCATGTGTGCACCAAATACTTTATAGTATACACTTATGCTAAATAAATTTGAGATTTGTGTAAATACAATTTTAACTGGGTGTTTTCTCCTTTCATTTTTAAATTTGGGCAAACTAATTGAAAGCTCTCAGTTTGAATTACTATTCAGCAATAGCCAGCAAACCTCTGGCTATTGGAGGTAATGGTCCATTAGACAGACTAGCTGCTATTGTCACAGTGTTGTCACTCATGTAATACTTCTTTTTACTGTGATGCTTAGATGAAACCCATTGTTTCATACATGCTGAGCAAGCACTTTACCAATTCTGATATGTCCTTAATCAGGTGGGTGATTCTGTGATAAATCTTTCGTATCTCCTTAAGGGACTTTTGTCCCACCAAGGATTAAGCAGTTTTACATGACTATGAATTAACTGTTTAAAAAATCTAGGAGGTTGACTATTCTAAATTGAAATCCCTAGAAGGTTTAGGTGTCTAATGGGGGCTACTTTTGTTTTCAATGTGGTACTTTCCTGCTTCATCCTCTGAATGGTGAAATCCATATCATGAGGAAGGCTTGGTTCCTTGATATATAGAGGTGTTGAATGAATTAATCTGGAGCTACATGTCTCAGGATTTCTGGAGTGTGAGATGACAAATTTCCTCTGATCGTGTACTTTAATTCATTTCTGTTATTAACTGGAAAAAATAACCTAATCATAGTAAGGAAGATTTCTTTCTCTAGCCATCAGACATAAGAGTTTATCTCTACTGTTTGCAAGTACTTTGATCCTCTTGTGAATAGTTGTCTCTATCAGAAAGTTTTAATTATGCTAAAAATATTACCTGGGAAGTATTAGTTTCACAATAGCCTAAGTTGCTGTATGGTTGTTTTCTTTTACCTGTGGAACCTTAGGTTAGTTTTTTTCACTGTTCTTGATTTCATTTTTATCATCTGTAAAACATTTAATGAAATTAGTAATTAAAGGGTGTTTGTAAAGCATACAAAGGTATAATATGAGAATTATTAAGGTATTCAAAAATAGTACTTGGTATTTAATAAGCATCCAGTAGGTCTTTTGCATTATTAAACTTTAATAGATAGCTATTCTTTCTATGGGACATTTACTCACACAGATGAATAAAAGGGTTTTGCTATGTTTTAGTCACCAGGACACCCATTGTTTCTTTGGAAGTTAGAAACCAAAGTTAGGTCTCAGAAAGGCAGACACCATGGCATTTTTTTATATAATAAATTAGCCACTAATAAACACACTATTGTGAAGGCTTTAATATGAAAATTGGATTTTTATGGTGAGAATCAACTCACCACTTTGTTTTCTGAAACCCATATGTCACTCATTGATACAGAATGGTGAAAGTGGTAAGGCTCTTCAAGAGTGCTAGTCCCAATACCTGGTGTAACTGGTAGAGTATTCAAACCTAAATTACTTAAGACAGAATCAGTTTCTGAATCCTCAGTGAAGGAGTACTAGAAATATCCTTCTAGGAAACTCACACTAACTAGAGTTTCAGGACATGGTGATGACTGGGATTTTACATATCTCTCAAAGTATTGTATTAAATACTTCATCCTCAGATGAAGGTGCTATTGGATGAAACCTCTAGCACATGGAAGTAAGATCATCAAGTCAGAGGGGACATAGCCTCTAGGGGATATTGGGTCCCCGGCCCCTCCTCTTTTGATCTGTATTTCCTAGTTGCCAGAAAATGAGCTGTTTTACACTGCCTCATATTTCTGCCCTGATATGCTGCCTCATTACAGTCCAGTAAACAACGATCCACAAACCATCATAGCCTAAGGCCACTGAAACATGATCCTAAATACAGTTTTTTCTACTTTAAGTTGCTTTTTCTCAAGAATTTTATCACAAGATTGGTATATGTTTCTAGAATTATGTGTTCTGAGAAATGTATTGTTTGATGATTCTGTCATTGTATGAACATTATAAAGAACACTTAATACAAATTGAGATTGCTATGATGTCCCCAAGTGTCCCAATGTATGGGACCAGCTAAAAAATGGTGGCATACAATTTAGCAGATGTCTTTTGTAGAGCGTGACTCTGCAGCTCAAGTGGTATTCCTGCAAAAGTATGTCAAATTGTGTAGGTTGTATGCAGGCAGAGTGCTTTAGAATCGGTACTGTAGTTGTCAAGGAAATTTGGTATCTCTTTTGCTGCAATACTCGATGCAGGTGATGAAAACAATTATCACTATTCCTGGAGAGCAATTGCTGTTTTTAATGTTGTAGGAAATAACACTTGGCTCCAAAACAAATGGTCTGAAATTTAATTCTTTTGCCTAGTTCTTGTATTTGAATACACTTCAGCCTGTTACTGTTGTTGAGTCAGAGTCAACATTGTTTTTACCTATCATAGTTTATGACCTGTCAGTAACTAGAAACATGTAGAATGGCAAGCCATCTAGAATTAACCACTTTGATGCAATTAATAAAATTGATAACAATAACTGGCATTTGCTACAATATTTTCTGGAAAAGCAAACAATCTACAGGAGTTGCCATACTTGTTTCATAATACACTTTTTTTTTTTTGTCAGAAGAAGCAGGCGGTATGCAGTTTAATACAAAAACATTCCTCCTTAGCAAACATTCTCCTCTCTGTTGGGAATAATTCAGAGTTGAGTTTAGCTTAACCACACCTGACACAAGCTAATATGATGGGATATAATCAGAAGCTTCTTTTTCCCCAGCTTGTAGAAAATTGGAAGTATGTGCTTTTTGTTTGCAGTCCTAAATTTTCTTACTTCCTTCAGTTTAGGAGTATTTTAACTGCCTTGTTTAGGACTCAGAAAATTATTATATAGCTGTCTAAAAATTTTATTCTTACGATAAATAATAAAAATATACTTATTAGGAGAAGCAAGATGATATTAACACAATTAGGATAACTTCTCTGTTCCTGTTTTTACAGTGAAGACTAGATCACATGAATTGAAAATCTGTTTTTTTTTCCCTTTTGTGATTTTTTTTGTGTTGAAGAGTTAATCATTTTTTTCCTTTGTTATGTGCATGACATCATAAAGAATGCTTCTCTTGGCAGGCTTATAGTCTGATGACTTGGCTCTGGGAGTCTGGGCTTTTGAATCTAGACTTGAATTAGGAATCTTTGGATTTGTTTTTAAATTCAGTCCATATCCATGATTCTTCACAGCAGAAACTCTCTTTCTTCCAACATTCTGTTGTTGAAAACAATCCTTTAATGGGAATAATCGCATCATGGAAGCTTTCTGAGTCTTAGTTTCTGTACCTGGATAAAAGGCTAGATGAAAGTCTCCAGTATGCTGGGACACTGATACTGTCATCTCTCTCAAGCACACAGCAGATTGTATTACCTTTTTGCGTCAGGTTTGTCCCTCAGAAGAAGCCTATGCTTACCTGGGTTATTCAATTACTGTACTTACTAGAGTATTATGACAAAATATTTTCTAAAAAACTGCACTAATATAATTAGTATTAGGGTAGGGAATAGAAATCAGTGGCAGAGAACTTGCTTAGCATGTGTAAGATCCGGTATTTGATTACCAGGTTTGTGAGAAGAAGCAAATGTCAAATGTCTAGTTGGACAGTCATGTACTTAAACTGCTTTTTTCTATAGCCAGTCTATGAAATAAGTTTTGTTTTAACCCCTCTCATCACACCCCTTCAGTGACTTTCATTTTGTCCCTTTGTTGAAATTGAATTTCTCTTTCTGCTTTGGCCTTTTCTTCTGATTCATTGAGTTGAACACTGTATAACTATTTCCTTCTGTAGCCATTTGTCCAGGTTCCGCCTTGGATAGGGCTCAGAGTCAATGCATTCTGCTGAGTTTTGTTATTGTTGCTGTTGCTCTTAAGAGCTAGGAGGAGAGTGGGAGCAAGTTGCTGAGTAATGTGGTTGATTCCATTATTATGTCCAGAAGAGTTTGTGCTTAAGATTTTCCACTTTTAGACAATCTACGACAGTAGCTCAAGTATTAGAGAATTGGACTGGAAAGTACTACCAGTTTCTCCTCTTCTTATCTCCATTGTGTAGCTATTGAATCAATTTCTTGCTTTAGATTTCTATGAGTATGGCTTTGTGTCCAATATCCTGGACTCTATTGCATTTTTCACCAAGGTTTTATCCATTAACATTTTTTTGTTATTTACTGTGCTGTAAGATTCTCAAAGAGGTCTGGATTGGAAACCTGGTGGCTTTTTAGTCTCTTCTGACTTTTGCAATCTATCTCTGTGAATATGTTTCTGTATAATATACAGATAGTAAAACTTTCATTATATTGTTAAGAGAAGTTTAAAGGAGATTCTATCCGTGAAAATATGTAATATGTTAGATGTTATTACATAAACATTTCTATCCTTCCTCCTTTCACCTTTCTCCTTACTCTCTGTAATTTTTAATCATGTCACAAAAGTACTATAGGGATGTGTTTGTAGTTCCATAAAAATACATGTTTAATAGAAATAGGAAGCCTTTCTTCAACATATATTTCCTGAATACTTGTGAAAACTTGTCAAGCTGTGGAAATAAAACTAGATCACATGCACAAATTAGATTGCTACTAGATTTTACTAATGTGTTCCAATAATGCATTAATAGTTTCTTAATGACTTCCATCAACATGCTAAACATCCATGAATAAATATTTACCTGTATTTTTGTTAGATACTTTTAATTATTTTCTCTTATCTTTGTGCACTAGAGTAAATGGCTACTTCTCCTTCTACTCCCATTTTCTCAAGCAAATACCATCTTCTGGTAAGCCAATATAAAGTTGAACATCAGCACATGGGCCATTTTTTGATGCTTATTCAGAGCATTCCTCAGGTTTTGCAGAGTCTTTAGTATTTCTCTACTATTTTTCCAGGGAATGTTCTTAGCTTTTGTTATCTATAACTCCAAATGCTTATCTCTGCTCTACATATTGCTTCAATTTGCAAACACAACCACTTCTTTCAAGCATTCTGAACTGTCCACAATTCTCATTATTTGTGGAATTGCAGTCCCTTTTTAGTACCAGAAAAATTCAAAAAGCAATGCAATGCACTGTATTTGAAAATAAAGAATGCACCACTAATTCTGTATTGAACATATTCCTGCCTCGTTGAAGTGAATATGTGCTTCATTTATATTTTTTCAAATTGTTTTACCTCTATCTTTGAAGTTACCAAAATTTTGCATCAGGAGAGAATGTCTGTGTACATTAAATAATACAGTGGTGAGAAAGCTACTAGCCATGATTGATAGATAGCAAAACACACTAGACTAGTATAATTAAACACCTGCAATCCCCACACTTGGCCATCAATTCTGACACAAGTGGAAGGCCAACCTGGGCCTCATAGAGACACACTTTGTTTTAAAATTTAAAAAACAGCAAAAATACCCAGAATATTGAAACTGCCTTTTTATAAGTGGTTATAGCACTTCCTAAGTCATTATTTCAAGAATATGCTTTTGGACTGTTTACAAAATTTATGTGAGTACTGACTCAAATTCTCCTGTCTTAGAATTTGTATTGAGTGATTTAGGATCTTCCTTCCTTTCTTTCTTTCTTTCTTTCTTTCTTTCTTTCTTTCTTTTTTTCTTTCTTTCTTTCTTAAGACAGGGTTTCTCTGTGGCTTTGGAGGTTTTCCTGGAACCAGCTCTGGTAGAACAGACTGGTCTCGAGGTCACAGAGATCTGCCTGCCTCTGCCTCCCAAAGGCTGGGATTAAAGGCGTGTGCCACCAACGCTTGGCTGGATTTTTCTTTTTTAAAGACAAGGTTTCTGTGTGTAAAATCCCTGGATGTCCTGGAACTTGCTCGGTAGACCAGCCTTACCAGAAATTTAGAGACCTGCCAGTCTCTGTTTCCCAAACACTGGGATTAAAGGTGTGTCCCAGCACACCCAGCTGCCTAAATATTTTTCATGTTAAGACTGTTTCCTCAAAACAACATTATTTCTTCTGTTACCCAGTTTTCCAGATTTCTTTTATTCTCCTAACTATTATATATTACTTGGCCTGACAATATTATCTCAAAATGAGACATTAAGAAGTAGCATATTAGTTATGACCCTTGCTTCATGGAATACACAGTGCTACCTAATTTATTTTTCTTAATATGTATCTGATATAACTTAACATTCATCAACTGCTTAGCCCCCTAAACACACCTATGATATATTCTGAGCATGCAAAATAAAAATAAACATCGATTAACCCCATTTATCAAACAAGCAAGTAAAATCTCATTCACCTTTAACTTATACAACACTTTTGCTTATTTTATTACATGTGTTCTAGATAATGGATTAAGCTTTAGATATATTAAGTTTTAACTTGTAAATTTTACTGCTGTGACTGTTCAGTCCATGGGATAATTTTTGATGTGTTAGTGTTTTTATATGGATTAAGAATGTATGCTCTCATATTTCACACTGTATTTAACTTGGAAAATCTTTAGATTGCTTCAATAAGGATTAGGTGCTTTAAAATGTTCATTCCTTTGTCTTAGAATCAGGCCTCTACTTATAGCATATACAAAATATAAAAAGAGATGGAGAGAGTAGAATTCAAATAGTCACAGTCAATTTCTCTTTTTAGGTTGAATTCTAGTTTTTTTCTTTTAGACCAGAGGATTATCTGTTCTTCTATATTTCCTCTAAAAAGTGGTGTGTCTCTGGATACTAATTTGTCAGGTAGTAAAGAGGATTGTTATGTAGTAGATGTAGAAGTGTTTGGTTAAAATGCAAAGCTTCAGTATGTGTTCAGTATAATTTTTAGTGAAATGACAAGGCTTTTTTATTTTTAGAGTAATGATTCCTGCATGACTTACAGATTCTACTTTGTCATTGACACTTAAATCCTGTCTAAGACATGGTACTTTCTTCCTAATGAAGTGATGAGCATATAACCATGAAAAGTCCCTTTCATTGACTTTTGTTTCTTGGGATGAACATACTGTTTACTTTTAATTAAATGATCCAGTGCTGAAGACTAGCAGATACTGGATTAGTGTGCATTTCTAGCTAGAAGAGTTTTTAAATATTAATAGCTAAATGTGAAAGTCAAGACTGAAGGAAAGATAATTTACTATAGTGATTCCTAGTTGGCATGGACTTAATGTATCTCCTAACGTATCTCTTATTTCTCTAGTATGCTTAACAAAGTGACTTTGTTCTAGAAGTGAACAGAAGCTTGCTTAGGTCAATGTTACCTGAAAATGAGATTCTTGGTCTTCATTACTCACCTGCAGATTCATCTGATTGCTTTGAGAACAGTGGCAAAAGGGCTCTTAAAATGTTCAGCTAGAAGGTGTCTGCCTCTGCTCAGGCTCATTATACAGGAAGGGTATTTAGGTTATCCTCTCCACTATTGCTTGGATTATCAGTTGGTGTCATCCTTTTAGAACTCTGGAAATCTCCCTAGTGCCAGATTTCTCCTCGAACCTATAATGGCTCCTTCTTTTAGGGTATCTCTCATCCTGCTCTCCTCTATTATTCCCTTCGACTCAATCTTCTTGCTTCCCGATTTCCTCCTCTCCCCTCCTCTTCTCCCCCTCTCTCCCAGCTTCCTCTCCCCAACCCCCTATGCTCCCAATTAGTTCAGGAGATCCTGTTCCCTTCCCTTTCTCTGGGGAACCATGCATTCTTCTCTTGGGGTCCTCCTTGTTTCTTACTTCCTCTGGTGGTGTGGATTGTAGGCTGGTAATCCTTTGCTCTATGTCTAAAATCCATATATGAGTGAGTCCACACCATGTTTTTCTTTTTGTTACTGGTTACCTTACTCAGGATGGTTTCTTCTAGTTCCATCCATTTGCCTTCAAATTTCAAGTTTTCAGCAAGGGACTCATCCAGACCCCTGAACGTGGATGTCAGTGAGGAGGCCTCAGCACTCTATGGTGCCTCTGGTAGCAGATAAGTATTTATCCCTGGCTTAGGAAATGACTTTGGTTGCCCACACCATATGAAGGGAAACTGTCTCAGCCTGCACAAGTGGAGGAAGGCCTAGGCCCTTCCCCTGATGACATGACAGCCTTTGGTAATTCCCTGAGAGCAGAGGGGGTCTGGGGTAGGATGTTGGTGGGAGGCAGGAGAGGAGGAAAGGGAGAGGGAGCTGGGATTGACATGTGATGCAGGCCTCTTTCTAATTTGAATTAATAAATTAAAAAAATATTCAGCTAGTGCCCATCAACTTTAGAGGATTTTGGCCTTTTTATTGGACTTCCTACTTGTAAATAAATAGTTAGAAAGCTTTGGTAAATCTGTATAACTTATTAGTAATCATAACTATTAAACTCTGTCTTAACTCTGAGCCTCCACTTCCTTATCTATGCAATATAAACAATCATGGTGCCTACGTTAAGGCTTATTTTAATAGTTATGATGATAAGATGGTATCTCATACTCATCCAATAAGTGTTAGATATAATCGCCATTATTATTTTACATAAATATCTGCTTCGACTATTTGAAAATTGCATCCTTCAATAAAATACATGAATATGAGTATCATGTTGATAAAAATACATGTCTAATTACTGTTCTTTCTGAGAGAATGAGGTCTAAAAAATTAATATAATATCTAAGTTTTTATTTGAGACAGATTCAATTGGCAGCAGCTTGTCAGTGATACAGGATATGAGAGAGGCTAAAAAACAATATTTTATGGTGAAAGACCCCAGACCCCTAAGGGACACAGGGCCCGGAGGAACCCCCGAGACTCAGAAACCAGACCAAGATCTGCAAAAGCAAGAGGGTTTATTGAATGCATGCACATTCAGATGTCAGCAATATCGGGAAAGATGTACACCCTAGCATGGGGTGTAAACTCCTTATATAGGAAAAAATGCAGATCAGCATACAGGCAAGGTACACAAAGTGATTGATTACAAAGTATGAACTCATGTTAGAGTGGTCACCCAGGTGTGACGTGCTTTTCTACAAAGGAAAAACCACAGTATGTACCCTGAAAAGTCCCCGATTGTCTGTTGTCCTGATGTGACCCAAAAAGGAATGTTTGTCTGCTCTCGGGTTGGGGCCAATCCTTGTCCTGGGCCAAGGCCTGTGGGAAACATTTTCTCTCAGCAAACTGAAATCTTTCATTACTCCATTTCTTTTTGTGAGGTTTTTATCCTAAAACTTAGGTCCTTCTTGTTGCTTAAGAGCCTGATAATGCTGGGTAAGAACTAGGGCTTGTGTAATGGACAAGCGTTTCCCTCATGTAAAGGATTTTTTTTTTTTTTTTTTTTTTTTTGACTTAGCATTTTTACCAGGAAGATTTGGCAAGGTATTCTTT
>NW_023277268.1:0-18222 GCF_003668045.3 Cricetulus griseus | reverse complement strand
TGAGGATTAATGTTAGGGTTAGATTTAGGGGATAGGGTTAGGTTTAGTGTTAGGGTTAATGCCAGGGTTCAGAATAATGGTTAGGTTTAGGTTTCAGGGTTAGGGTTAGTGTTATGGTTAGGGTTATGGTTAGTGTTAGGTTTAGTGTGAGGGTTTGGGTTAGCTTTAGGGTTCATGGTTATGATTATGGTTAGTGTTAGCATTCATGGTTATGGTTTTGGTTAGGGTCATGGTTCAGGGTGGTGGTTATGGTTAGGGTTATTGATAGGGTTAGGAAGACGTTTAGGGTTAAGATTTGGGGTAGGGCTAGGTTTCAGGGTTCAGGGTTAGGGTTGGGGTTCAGGGTTAGTGTTAGGGTTTAGGTTTGTGGTTATGGTTAAGTTTACTGATAGGGTTAGGGGTTTGGGTAGGGTTTGGTTCAGGGCCAGGGTTCAGGGTACAGGGTTAGTGTTATGGTTATGTTTATGGTTAGGGGTAGAGTTAATGTTAGGGGTTAGGGTTAGGGGTCATTGTTAGGGTTATGGTTAGAATTAGGGTTCAGGATTAGGGTTAGAGTAAGTGTTAGGCTTAGGGATAGAGTAAGAGTTAGTGTTAGATGTAGGGTTCAGAGAAAGGTTTATGTTATGGTTAGGGTTCAGAATTATGGTTAGAGGTAGGATTAAGGGTTCTGGGTTAGGTTTAGGGTGCTATCATTAGGTTTCAGGTTAAGGTTAGTGTTAGGTTTAGGGTTAGGGTACTGAGACCCAGCCCCTGTGGAGTGTCTAAGAGTTGTTTTCCAGCATAACCACAGGTACCTCCTGTTTATCTGACCTCAACCAACTAGATCAATATCCTAGTGAAATATTTCACCTGGGGTTTTTGTAAGTTTGTACATAAGGCTGCTTCACAATAAAGGTAAGAGATATTCTGTCAGAAAATCAACCAGCATCTTGTTGTTCATCCAAATCTCCAGGCTTTCACCCAGTACTCAGACTTAGTTGTGGTGCAGGCAACCACAAGTGGAGGTTCCACTGATATTTGGAAAGAAAGGAGACCCTGAGAGATCACCCTCAGAAGGCTGGCCAGCAAGGAAGGAGTTGTCAAGGTGGATTGCAAAAGGTACTAGAAAATAGGTACCTCAACTCCTAAGAGAGTTGGATTATAAAGGTACTGGAAAAGGGGTGCCTCACCTCCTAAGAGTTGGATTGAAAAAGGAGTACCTCAACTCCTGAGAGAGTTGGATTATAAGGCACTGGAAAAGGGGTGCCTCAACTCCTGGGAGAGTTGGATTTGAAAGGTACCATAAGGTTGCCTCAACTCATAAGAGACTTGGTTTGAAAGAGAGAAAATACACAGGGAAATTTTAAAGAGACAGGGTTCTGGTAAAATCTCATTTTAAATTTGGATTAAGCAATAATGCTAAGAAAAATATTAAAGAAATATGGGAAATCATCTTCTGAGGAATGCCTCCCCTGTGAGCTGTGCACAAGCAGCCAGCTGCCCCAGCTGCCCATGCCCTTGTCCACTCGAGCCTGCTGCAAGCTCCAGTCAGCTGGCAACAATGTGGTGTGCACTGGCTGGCTGGGGAAGTTGACTCCAGAGAAAATATTGCGGCAGTATGCTTGGAAGAAAGGCTGGTTTATCCTGTGGAGTGGTAAGATGAGTGGTGACCCAGATGTTCTAGAATACTATAAGAATGAACACTCCAAGAAACCCCTGCAGATCATCAACCTAAACTTCTGCATGCAGTTGGATGTAGGCCTGACCTTCAACAAAAAAGAACCCCAAAGGAGTTTTGTGTTTGATATCATCACCAATGAGTGCACCTTCTACCTGGTGACTGAGACAGAGGCTGACATGAATAGGTGGGTCCAGAGCATCTGCCAGATCTGTGGCTTCAGTCAGACTAAAGAGAGCACTAACACCCTGAGAAAACTTTCTTCAGTCAACCATAGTCTCTGCTCTTCTCCAGCTGAGTTCAGCAGCTCCAGTCAGCACCTTCTCCAAACAAGGAGGTCCTCAGCCCTTTCACACTCTAGCCAGCCCACTGTATCAAGCCACATCCATCCTGCCTTGTCCACCAGTAAACCTCAGGAGTATCAACACTTGCACCAATGCATAAGCCAAAGGACAGAAAATGCCAGAAGTGCCAATTTTTCTCAGATCACCAGACATAAGAGTGACACAGCCACACAAAACCTTGCCCAGGGCAATAGACACTGTATCAGCAGAGTCAGTGGTCAAGTCCATGGCTTCTATAGCCTTCCCAAGCCAAGCAGACAATTCAAAGACCATGCTTTTGGCCTTCACCGTAGCCACCCTATGGAGAACCTCACAGTTTCTGAGGCAGACAATGAGGATGTGTACACCTTCAAGGTACCCAGCAATACCCTTTGTGGGGAATTTGGAGACCTCCTAGTGGACTCAGCCATAGCTCCCCCACCACAGCACCCCAGGACACCTCAGTGGGGCAGCCCTCAACAAAGACCTCCAGTCAATGACTACAAACACCCAGCACAAGGCGCAGAAACCATCTGCTTGGCTACTAAATCCCCAAAAAGGACAATCACGGGTCAATCAGACAGTGGCAGCTCTGATGACAACTGTGTGCCTATAAACCCAGATTCTTCTACTCTGCTGGAAATGGAGCAAACAGGGGACAATTCCCACAGTGCCTACATCCCCATGAACACAGTGCCCCATCACTTTGTCACACTAGGCTACCCATCCACAGCGCTTCCTATTCATAATGTCTCCAGCCAAGAAAGGGAGATCCAGCCACCCCCAATTAATCGAAACCTCAAGCCTGGCCGAAAAGCAAAGCCACAAACCTGAGAAAGAACACTGTCATCAATGAGGTCCCTTTCAAGTCACCTGTCACCAAGTCTTGGTCCTCCCAGTACTGCCATTCCATCTCCACAAATAATATCACCAACACAGACTCCAGAGATAGCGAGGAGTACTATGTCCTTATGCAAAACCCAATGTCTTCATCCCCTGTACCCAGTGGCACTAACCACCCAGCTCTAAAATAGTACTGGCAATGAGAATTACATAGCCCTGGACTTCTAGCCAGTCTCTCTGGGCCCTCATTGCAAGCCATCCACATCATCTGTCACATCAGATGAAATAGTAAAATATGTCCAAATAGATAAAAAAAGACCCAAGCTCTACAAAAGACCATACAAAAATGGACAAAGATCCAGCAGTCCTCAAGACCCTCCATAGATGCCAAGCTATGGTAAGGATGGCCATGCCATGACACTGCCTCTCCTTTGTGAGTTTTGTTCAAAAGATGTATGTATGTTCTGTATGTATGGTGTGTTCACACACTTGTGTAAGAAGTGTGAGCGTAAATCTGTGACTGTTAACAAAAGAATGCTATTGTGTTGTTTTTGAGTTGTTTAATTGCTGGGGAAGGAGCAACAGTTGTTAAAGTACAGTTACTTGGGAGGGGAATTTCTGCTTTTGTTTCCACGGATGATAAAGAACTGTGGATGCCATCCTGACTGGCATGGTTTCATGGGGCAAGAACCACTAAAGCAGTGGCTCAGGTGACCCAAATATTTGTTTTCTTTTTAATTTGGTTGATTAGAAATGGTAATGATCACAGTCAATCACTTTTTAAAGGAAAAAGTTGGAATAGGATATAGAAATGATACTTTGTATTGGAATGGATCCTCATTTGTTGATACTTTGCATTGGAATGGATATTCATTGGTTGATATTAGTTAGGTTTTCTAGATATATAGATATTCTTCAAACCCTTCAAAGACCTATGGAATATATGGCATTTAAATGGTTTAGGGTTTTTCTTGACAGTGAGACACAACTGCTCCTGGCACACCAATTACATCTGAGAAGAAGATGGGTATCAAAGAAACTCGTTATAGAGTTTGCCTTTGACGTGGCATGACTGGTCATTTTGGCAAGAAGCTGCTCTTGACTGAAGTGTTTGACAAACTAGACATGCAGGAAAATAAAGATGGACAGTCCTAAAGGGTTCCTGCATCATGGAAGAATCTGCCAGACTTTCTACAGGAAACAGAACAAGTGTCACTGACAAACTGCCAATGCATGTGGACAATTTCAAATTTCTTGCTTTGCTGAGAAGTCTGCCAGACACACTGTGGCCTGTAGGCTAGATGGATGCCAAGAAACTTTGGGTGACTGTCTAAGAAGCAAGATGTCTCTGTCAGTTCTAGAGTTTGTATATTATCCTTCTATGGTCTTTGATGGAGTTGAAGACAGATAGTTATAGTAATGCACTAAGATAGAATGGTTAAAATCTTATAGTTCTTACTTGATAACTGTTTTGTTATATATAAAGTAGTGGGAGATGTTGGGACTCAGCCCCAACAGGGTCTCTAAGAGTTGTTTTCCGGCATAACCACAGGTACCTCCTGTTTATCTGACCTCACCCCACTAGCATCAATATCCTGTTGTGAACCCTTTCACCTAGGTTTTTTGTTAAGTTTGTATATAAGGCTGCTCCACAATAAAGGTGAGAGACATTCTCTCAGAAAATCAACTAGGTGTCCTGCGGTTCATCCAAGTCTCCAGGCTTTCACCCAGTAGTCAGACTTAGTTGTGTTGCAGGCACTCAGATTAGTTTATGGGTTAGCTTTAGGGTTCATAGTTAGGATTAAGGTTAAGGTTGGATTAGGATTAGTATTCAGGGTTCAGGGGTAGGATAAGGGTTAGGGTGAAGTTTAGGTTTCAGTGTTAGGGTTAAGGATAGGTTTAAAGGAAAATCAGGTGGTGGTGACTCAAACCATTATCCCAGTACTTGGGAACTGGGGACAGGAGTAATATGACTGGGTGTAGAGAGGAATATGATGTTGGAAGAGACATGGTGTGTTCTGTATTAAGGTTCCTAGACAGGATCTCTCTTGTTTGGTCTGAGGTTTCAGTAGAGGTATGAACTAGGGGCAGGTTTCTCTGCTTCTGTGATATTTCACCATTAACCCCTCTACTCTATCTGAATCCAGGTTTTCATTTTTTGTTTTGTTTTTTGAGACAGGGTTTCTCTGTGTAGCTTTAGAGACTATCCTGGCACTTGCTCTGGAGACCAGTCTGGCCTCAAACTCCCTGAGATCCTCCTGCCTCTGCCTCTTGAGTGCTGGGATTAAAGGTGTTTGCCACCAATGCCAGGCTCAGGTTTTCATTATTAAGACCAACTAGAATTAACACTACAATCTCCAGTCAGGAGCAGTGTGTCATAGCTAAACTATTGGGTAGAAGATTAGAATTGATAGCAATAGTATTAATGATATAAGGATTTACAAATCTTCTAACTTTATTGCTATATTTTGCATATGTTTGTGCATCAGAGAGACTGACCCAAGATACACAGATACACAGAAAACTATTTCACAGATTAACAACAAGATCAACAAAACCTACATAAACAAAGAAGTAAGTTATTGATCCTTGGGAACATGATGAATCAAAAATAAGTTGTTGTATGTTAAATCTGTACTATAAAATGAACACAATCCAATTGCAATGCACAACAATATATAACAAAAAGCTCATTACAGAGCTCCATTCACAAAAGATAAAAAATAAATAAATAAATCTCCATTCAGAGTTCAAATACTCAGAATATTCAATGGGATTATGAAAATATAGTACACAGATTGACATAATGACTTTTATTCTTACCATAAACATACAACAATCAAAATGTGCACAATGCTTGTATAAGAATAAGGAGAGTAGAGATAAAGCCAAGAACAACGGTCAGAAAATGTAGTAGATTATTAATCAAAAGAACAACAAAATTATCCACGAAAAGTGTGATCTTGACCAATGTTATCCTATGAATTTTCATGTGTATAGAGAGTAAATAAAAAAAGACTTCAAAACTCCAATCAAATTAACTCAAAGTGACCCTTAATCTGTTGTTTTCTGACCCTCCATCTACTGATAATTCTTCCAACGAAAGATGCCCCATGCTCTAGAAAGGAGGAGACTTCTATCTATGTCTCTGCACACCTTAATGCCTCCTGTGGTTTCAGGTAAACCCAGCCCCACTAATGCCCAATCCCAAAAATGACATGAAAGACTAATTAAAATCTGCTTCCTGACAAATGGATTGTGACTCAAGAAGTGTATCCTGACCTAAGTCCCTACCCAACACCATACGCACCTGAGATACCTCTGCAGACCAGTAGCAACTGTTGTCCCCTGGAACTAAACAGCACTGAATCACACTATTGTGGCTGGTGGTTGCAGAAATTAGAAAACATTCTAATTATGCATTGCTGAAAGAAATCAATCTTTCTACCATTTTCAAATTACTTGTAATATTTATGACAAAAAGCTGAAAGTGGAATTCAATATTGAGAAATTCTAGAAACCACACTGTCTGTGTTCCCACTGCAAACCAAAAGCGCTACCTGTGTGTGCACACTGGACAGTGATACTATAGGCATCATAGCCTCCCATGCCAGGGCTGCAGAGTTACCTTCTATCCAAGAAATCCACATACAGGGAGGCTCAGAGGACAAGGACAACTTCCAAGGTCACCATGTGGACCAAGAGAACCACAGTCTGTTTTATGGTACAAAGAAATTCCAGCAGAAATGAGAGGTCCTTGTGCAAAGCAGAGGGTGATTTTGGGCACATTCCATTATACACTCAATATGCAGTGCAACCAGCCCTTAACCTCATAGCTGGGAAATACTGCAGCCCACTGTATGTCACATTCAAACATTAAGTGTTGTTACTGTGTAAGAGTTGTTTAAGAAAAACAGGCCATTAATCAGAAAAGAATGAGGAGTCATGGTAGGGCTTGGAGACAGGGAAAGAGAACGTGGATATGATGTTGTTATGATCTAAAAAATTTACTTTGAAAGCTTGAAAAGAGCTTTATAGCCATGTACTCTAGAGAGTAGGGATTTTTCTTGGAGCACATCGAGGTTGTCTCAAATCTTTTCTCTCAGACTTACATCTTAACCCAGAAAAATAATTGTCTTCCTAGGCAGGGCATAATAGTTTACTCAGGTTTTTTTGTTGTTTAGCTATTGTAACTATAAAATTTGTTTTCAAGGTAAAATCTGTCCTTTATCCAGTTTCTCTTTTTTGTTTTTAGTATGAACAACATTTATTCAATTTTGCATAGAGCCTCATAGACCACAGCCAATGCTGGACACCCCATTGTTACCACTTAACACCTCACCAAATGAGACTAATAAGGTGTCCATGGTAACTTATTTGATGGGAGTGGACTCTTATGACAAGGTAATTGTCATCTAAACATGACATGAGAGAAGGGTCAATTTGCTTGACTAAGATCTTCAGGCTACAGAGCAGCCACAGCTACACGCAGCTTTGTGTTGGTGTGTCTTATTCCTGCTTGTCTCAGTCACAGCCTCCTGGGCCCTCTGAATCTCATGGACAATGAGAGCAAAGGCTTCCTCTACACCTTGCCGTGTCTTAGCTGAGGTCTTCACAAAGGGGACTCCCCACTTATGAGCCAGGATTGCTGCTAGCAGTGTCAGCATCTCCAGAAGTCACTAGGTCACACTTGTTGCCCACAAGTACCAGAGGCAACCGCTGCTTCTGATGCTGGCTGCAGCTGGACCATATCTGCTGCAGCTGGTCCAGAGATGAGGGGTCATCAAGAGCAAAGACACCCAGCACACCATCACCAGCTGCCAGGCACTGGTCACGCAGGGCCCTGAGGATATCCTGTCCCGCTGTGTCTAGGACATTCAGAATATAGCCACCATTGTCCAGGGCCACCTCCTTCCAGTAGGAATCCTGGACAGTGGGGTCATGTTCTTTCACAAAGCAGTGGTGGGTCATCTGAATAGTGAGAGCACTTTTACCAACACCACTTGCACCCAACACCACTACCTTGTATTCAGGAAGCTTCCTGCCAGCATCTTTGCATTGTTCCCAAGCCTCATGGCTTTCCTCTGGGGATCTGGTGCTCTGTGTGTTGAGGCTCAGGTCCAAGATGCTAGACATTGTTGGCAAAGCCATTCCCCAACAGTCAGCTCAAGAAAGAGATGTAAAACACAAGCACTATATCCCTGGATAGGCGGTCCACTGAGGGGCTGCAGGAAGCTCTCTATCCAGTTTCTTGATTGCTCTCATCTGTGGACCAGAGGAAATTCACAATCAGGAAAATCATGGATCATATAGAATTGATTACCTGTGAATTTGATTGAGTTCCAGATCAGGCTTTAAATTTACAAAGACAATCCTTGTGTCAAAACAAAACAAAAAAACAAACAAAAAAAAAACTACCAAAAAACAAAACATAAAAACAAACCCTGCCTCACGACCACAGTGTAGAGCCAAGCAATAGAGGCCATATTAGAGCAAACCTTTAATCCTTGCCCTTGGGAAGCAGAGGTAAGTGGATCTCTGTGACTCCAAGGACACCCTTGGCTATACTTGACTGATTTAATCTAAAAGAGAAACAGAGACAGGTGTTGGCACTCAAACCATATCCCAGTACTTGGGAGTTGGAGATAGAAGTAATATTCCTGCGTGGAGAGAGGAATATAAGGTGGGAGGAGACAGAAGCTCATTGTGTTCATTCTGAAGGTTCCTAGGTTCAAGATCACACCTTGTTTCTGAGGGTTCAGTAGAGATAAGAACTGGCTTCTCTGCTTCTCTGATCTTTCACCATTAACCCCTCTATTTGATGCCAGGTTTTTGTTTTCTGCCCAATAAAAATTATCAGTACAATCTCCAGTGTAGAGAACTGTGTCATAACTAAACTGTGGTGCAGAAGAGTAGAATTAATGGTAGTAGAACTGAGAGCATAAAGATTTCCCAATTTACCATGTTTATTCCTATGTTTTGCATGTGTTTGTGCATGAGAGAAAATGTTTTCTATATGTATACAGGATAGGAAATGTAGATAATTATGACCCGCTTGAGTGTCAGGATCTGGAATCAGGTCATCCCGCAAAAGAAAATGTGTAGAGATACCTGGCAAGATCCACAATATCTTTTATCTGATAAGCTAAAACTTTCCCCCAGATTAACAACAACAAGAACAAGAAAACATAAGCAAATAAGAAGTAAATGAATCATCCATAGAAACATAATGCATCAAAATTAAGTGTTGTATATGTTACATTTGCAGCAAAAATGAATGCAATGCAATAAAAATGCTCAATAATTTATAACAAAATACTGATTTCAAAGCTGCATTAACAAAACAATAAAATTAAAATATAAAATGGTACATTCACAGTGGAAATACTGAGAATGTTCAATGGGATTATGAAAACATAGTACACAGACAGATATAATATGACTTCTATAATTACCATGAAGCTACAACAATTAAAAATGTCTACAATATTTGTAAAAGAATAAAGAGTATGGAGAAAAAAAACAAGAACAGAGACTTGAAAATATAGTCAATTATTAATCAAAAGAACAAAAGAATTAGGCAGGAAAAGGGTGATCTTGACCAATTTCATCTAAATACCTATGAATCTGAGTGTATAGATATGAAATAAACAACGACTTCAAAACTCCAATTAAATTAACTCAAAGTGACTCTTATAATGCTGTTTCTGACCCTCCAGCTACTGATATTTCTTATGTTGAAGTCCATGCTCTAGAGCTCTCTCTCTGCAAAAGGAGGAGATTTCTTGCTATGGCTCTGAAGTCCTTTATGCCTCCTGTGATATTAGGGAAACCCAGACCCACTGAAGCCCAATCCCAAAACAACACGAATGGATAATTTATTATCTGATTCCTGCCACATGGATTATGGTGCAAGATGTGGTTCCTTCCCTCAGTACTTCCCTAATATCGTGTTTACATGAGAACTGCACAGACTATAAACTCCTTTTGTCCCCTGGAACTGAGATTCACTTAATCACTCTATTGTGGATGGTGGCAGCAGGAGGCAAAAGCATTCCAATCATGTTTTGCTAAGAGAAAATCCATATCACCATATTTCTGCAATTTTCTGAAATATTTGTAACATTTGTATGACAAAACTAAAATTGGAATGCAATATTCAGAAATTCTACGAAGCAAACTCTGTGTTTTCAAATCAGTGTTCCCACTGCACACCAAGTGCATTGACTGTCTGTGCACACACTAGAGGGTGATAAAAAAAGCATCATATCCTTCCATACTAGTCCTGCAGAGTCTCCTGCTATCCAAAAATCCTTATACAGGGAGGCTTAGTGGACATGACCAACAGTCCAGGTCACAGCATAGACAAGAGAATCACTGTCTGTCTCATGATCCATAGAAAATCCAGAAGAAATGACAGCTCAGCAGACCTGCTCTGGACACACACACACACACACACACACACACACACACACACACACACACACACACGATGTTATATCTTTTGTTCTTCCTTACATCTCCCTAGAGCAAAAGGAGAAGAGAAACCTGGAAAGAAACTTCAAAATACTTGCCAGAAGTACTCATGATTGCTAAGCCTTCCCAGAGTCCCTCAGATGCTAGGACCACCCAGCTGGGCCTAGAATATTAGCAGTCCCCCTACCAGGTGATGAGAGATCAAATGACACAGATACCACAGTCCTTCCAGCTCTGCACTTCCAGCCAAGAAAAAATGGGCCTAGTCAAGCATGAAAAACAATGCCATTTACAGCATGCACAAAATTGACTCCAAATGGATCTTACACCTAAGTATGAAATGTGAAGTGCATAACTTATAGAAGACACTAGGATTATTAGGCCTCTCCAAGTTTACCAACTTGACTTCCGCATGCACCAAAAGGACATTGGTGATGAATATAAAGTTATTTTTAAATATAAAGCTCCCTGATGGTTTTGTTTTCTGCAGATGCTGCCCACAGTGAAGTATTCATCATCCCAGCACCGGGGTCTTTGGACTTGCTAGGACCACATGGGAACTCACAGAACACTGAATGTGGCAGTTTCCCACCCAGCCTCTGGGAGGCCCTGCCACACCATCTCCCATGCCTCTCCATCCTGTACTCCCCATCTTGGGATTCCATCCCTGCAGTCACCATGCTATTGCTTCTGTGCTTATCCATGCTCTCCTCACAATCCCCTACAGTAGCACTCATAGTGCTGCAATCAATACACTTGTGCCTGTTCTGGTGCAAAATCAAGCCTGCACGATGGCTCCAGCAAATGTCCTACAAGACTCACAACTGCTGTGCTGGCTGGGAGTCCCTGATTGGCTCTTGTTGCATGTGCTACAAGATCGCTTCCTTAAGGGTTAGAGTGTGCTTAAAGACACAGCACAGAGGTGGATGGCCCTGACTTCTATTCCAGATCCAGACCTTTTTGCAAATGTTGTCTACAGAGCTCTGTAACCTGACACAAAGTTTCAATCAATGACCTACTTCTCAAACCTCTGAGGATAGAACATACTTGCACAGGAGAGTTACCTAATTGCAAATTCAAAATTCATTGGCTTCAGATAACTTTCCCCAGTGTACACCCACACAATATGGTTTGTTTATCCACATTACATGAATTAAAACATTCGGGGAGGCGGGCATGTGTGGTACAAGCCTTTAATCCCAGCAGTCAGGAGGCAGAGGCAGGCAGATCTCTGTGAGTTTGGGACCAGTGCAGTCTACATGTAGAGCTAGTTTTAGGACTCCAAAGCCACAGGGAAACCCTGTCTCCAAAAAATAAAAACATTCTAGGAAATTACAAAATCATTCCCACTATCACAATCAGGCCCATTTCCATAATGGTGACAACTGCAGCTGTTTGCCTATCCTGAATCCTACTGCAGTGTAAACTGTTCCTCCTACATTGTACTGAAGGCAGAAGCAATTCTCCCCCATGGGAAGCCTTTTCCTGAGACTGCATTGGATATTTGACTGCATGACTTAAATGGACAATTTGAAATCTCTGAGTTGGTGAGTGATTTAAGAATTTTGAAGGTGTAGTACAGAAGACAGGAAGATCATTGCCCTCGAGAGCACCAGGCTGGAATCAAGGCCACCTGAGACTCAAAACAGAGTTTGCTTTGAGAAAAAAATTGTAACAGAATGGAAATGCAGCTGCTCTAGCATTAATACATCTTACCAGAGAAAAATCACTTCACACACTTAGGAGACTAATAAAGAAAATGCATTTAATAACATCATGCATCCATCTGCAGCTACTGCTCCAGAGGAGCCACTCTAGACACATTTTTCATTTCAGATATTCTGTCAACCTTAAGTGCATTTTAGCTTCATACTCCAGGTAACACTTTGAACAAATTAAATAGAGGAGACAGCATGTATAGCTACTTGGGCAGATGGGAGACTTACAAGGCAAAAATATTCCCAGAATAGTTTAAGTACACCAGAGAGCTGAAAGAGCAGGATCTTCTTCACTGACCTGAACCTGAGGTGAAGGTGGTGGGCGATAAGAAAGATAGGCAATGTAAAAGGTATAAAAGTTTAAAGCAGGGATGAGGAGGTCTTGAGAAGGATATGTCACATGTCAAGTAAGCTTCTTTAGAAGCATACCATATTTAGAAGCATATCATGCTTCTTTAGAAGCATATCATATTTCCAGGGGGGAAAGGGAAGATAATGGGAGCTTTCTGTTAAGTCAGTAGAAACTACCATGCAATGGGACAAACTCAGGTAGAAATGTAACTAAACAATGCTGCACAAGGGGAACACAGAATATCTCAAGATCACTGCTGACTAAGCCCACAGTGGCCATGGATCAAAAACCATAGCTCCTTGTAGTGGGAAGAGTTTGGTTCTCCATATCTGAAGCAACCTCTCCACAATTGCTTTGTTGGTTACAAGCACTCACAAGAAAATTCCTAGTTTTAGATAAGCCTCTTTATTTTTTGTTTTTTGAGATAGGGTTTCTCTGTGGCTTTGGAGGCTGTCCTGGAAGTAGCTCTTGTAGACCAGTCTGATCTGGAACTCACAGAGATCTGCCTACCTCTGCCACCCAGTGCTGCGATTAAAGGCTTGTGCCACCACCTCCCGATTAAAGGCATGGGCCACCACCTCCCGATTAAAGGCTTGGGCCACCACCTCCTGGCAAGGTTCTTTTGTTTTTAATTGTCAGTACATCAGACCCTTAGGGAAAACACCCAAGGCCAAGGCCACAGACTGTTACTAGCTATTCCAAGAATGTTCCTCCTCCCTGACTTAGGGCCTAAATAAAACCCTTGGTAACATAAAGGATTTTACAAATGCTTAGGAGATAGTAAATCTCAAGAAGTAGCTGAGGGAGGACTGCCTCAAAAATCATGCCTCTTAGAGATTAGCATGCTAGGATATACATTTGTTCACAGGAGTGTCTAGACTCTAGACTTTAAAACATTACAAATGAGCCACCTCTGATTTACAACCAGCCACTGGACCCATCGACATATCAAAGTACAGCCCTGTAATAGGATACTCAAGGAGGCATTACAGGGTCTCTAGGAACCTTAAGGCGTGGTGTGCTATAACGTTCCAGTTTCCTACTTGAGTAAAGCATAATTCTGCCAGATGGACAAAAGGACACCAGGACAACTATTTGAAAATTAAACATTATTGTACTTAGAACTTTCCTAATCAAACAAGGCTTTCTTTTTCTTTTCTTTCCTTTTCTCTTCCTTCCTTCCTTCCTTCCTTCCTTCCTTCTTTCTTCCATTCTTTCTTGCTTTCTTTCTTCCTTTCTTTTTTTTGAGACAGTGCAACAGCTCTGGTTTTGGGATGGTGCCACTCACTGGGGACATGAATTTTTTCTTTGTGGTTTTTGAGAGGGTTTCTCTGTATAGCTTTGGAACCTGTTCTGGTACTCAACTGTAATCCAGATATCCTACTGGCTCTGCCTCCTGAGTGTGGGATTAAAGGCGTATGCCACCAAAGCCCAGGTTTTCCGCTTTTTTAAATAGAAAAACCCACATTTTGCTGGGCGTTGGTGGCACACGCCTTTAATCCCAGCACTCAGGAGGCAGGCAGATCTCTTAGACGTCGAGGCTAGCCTGGTCTCCAAAGCGAGTGCCAGGATAGGCTCCAAAGCTACACAGAGAAACCCTGTCTCGAAAAATCAAAAAAAAAAACCCACATTTCTTCACCCTGTCGCTACCTGCATGCGTGCAGCAGGGGGAGGGGGAACCGGATTCCTAACGAGTCTATGCCACGCCCAGGTCACATGTTTGAAACCAAAGAGAGAACCAAATTATCCTTTAGTTTTTCTTCTGCTCATCGTTTTGAGAAATTTTTAAATGTAAATCTGCTGGTTTTTCTTTTCAGGTCCGTGTAAACAGACCCGGGTTTTTCTGATACATTTCAATCCTCAGTTTCCCCATAAGTGGGGGGCGGGGAGGCTACAACTGGTTTTTCATCTTTTTTTCCATTTTTTTAAAGCAGTCACATCTACAACCACCCGTGACGTCCCTGCAGGGGATGTGCTGAGTCCTGGGGCCGTGAAGTATTCATCGGCCAGCCCCAGAACTGGGGAGTTGCTAGGACCACATGGGACCTCACAGAACACTGAGTGCGGCAGGAGGTTCATACACAGCCTGCTGTAGTGCCTGCCAAACCATCTCCCATGCCTCCCCATCCCATCCTCCCCATCTTGGGGTAGCATCCCATCACTCACCATGCTGTGGCTTCTGCGCTCATCCATGTTCTCCTCACAGTCCCGTACAGTAGCACTCACAGTGCACCAATCAATCCTCTGGTGCCTCTTCGGCTGTAAAACAAAGCCTGCTACAAGGCTCCAGGAAGCGTCCTGCAAGAGTTGAGATTGGCGGGTTGGCCTGCTGCCTCTGATTGGCTAGTGGTGCTTGAGACAGCAGCACTTCCTTAAGGCTTATAGTGTGCTTAAAGACACAGCACGGGGGGGGGGGTGTCAGGGCCCTGGACTGGACTCCAGACAGGGAACTTTTAGAGATCTGCAGAGACACGGATTTCAATATCACTTACCCCTGTCTCCAGTAGATGACCCAGCTCTCCTCCTGTAGTTCACAGGTGCATCCTCTTCTTCCTCCTCCACACAATGTGCTTGCTTGCCCAGACCATTGCAAAATATGGACCTGAGTGATTCTCTTATTCAACAAATGAAGGGTGTCTAGGATATTAAAAAATAGATTTTTAGGACACAAATGAAGATTATTCTACAGGGTGGTGGTGGCACACACCGTTAATCCCAGCACTGGGAAGGCAGAGGCAGGTGGTTCTCTGTGAGTTCAAGGACAGCATGGTTTACAGAGTGATGGATTTTTTTCCCATGACTTTTTTTAAATTTTTGTGTGTAGCCCTGCATCACATTCTGTAGACCAGGCAGTCCTCAAACTCAGAAACTCCAACAGCAGAAATATGGGCAAACAGTTCATTAGACAAGAGAGAAAATCATACACTGTCCTATTCTAGCCCAGCCCTTTTTCTAAGATCCTCCTGCAATCTGGATGCATCTTCTTAATGGGAATAGGGAGGCAAATACTTGGGAATAATTCTCTTAACCGAATCAAATAGAAGTAGAAAGGTGCAAAAAAAGAAGCACACATCCTGGTGTATTTGCATCTCCAGCATCATCAGCTGGGGCTGGAAGTTGAACCCCCATGTGTGATGTGGAATATTATTTTTAAAGTTTGTTTATCCTTTGAAACATTTGTTTTGATGATGAAAGTATGTGTTTCATTCCTTAACATTGTATTTCTTTAACTCGGGGAAGCTGTGTTACATTGCCTATCTAAAACACCTGTTTGCTCTAATAGCTTAATGGTCAATGGCCAGGAAAAAGAAAGGATAGGTGGTGCTGGCAGGTGGAAAGACTGATGGGAACTCTGAGAAGAAAAGAGATCTAGCAGTGAGAGGAAGAGGGGGAAAATGAAGACAGCCACACAGCCAGGCACAGAATAAGGAAAGAAAAGAAATAGAGAAAGTTGAAAGTCCAGAGGCAAAAGGTAGATATGGTAATTAAGAAAATCTGGGTAGAAATAAGCCAAGCTAAAGCAAGGCATACATTAGAAAGAATAAGCCCTTGTGTTATTTACCTTAGAGCTTGCTGTCAGGCTCCTCGAAGAGTACAAAGTATAAAAGAGTCAAAAAGTTTAAAAACCAGCATCAGAGGCTGTTGCAAGCATGACTGCTTATCTTGCTTCTCCTTTAATTGTTCCTTGAGTGTATGGGGGGAGACTGCCCACTTTCATCAGGAATACAAGGCTGTGGCTGTTTCTTGATTGCCAGCAAGAAAAACAGCATTGTTTTCATTGATTGGTGGCACCACATAATGTTCAAAGTAAATAAATAACTTTTGTATTCTGATCCATCCAAAATTACTTTTATCTTGACTTTTATGTTTAGACCATAATTAACAGGTATACATTTAATCAACACACCATCCAGAATTATCAACAAATTTGCCACAGAACGTAAAATTGGAAAAATACTATACAATTTGACTGTAGATGTCAGAACATACATCCTTGACCCAAGAACTCTCTACTAAATTTATAGCGGGTATAGTGAATAAGAGTCTGGTAGATCAGTACACTAATTAAGATAGGTCATTTCTGGAAGAGGGTAAAGGAATTTCCCAGTAGTGGTGTCCCAATAGCATGCAAGAGGTAGACCAGTGGAAGACAGACTAGAGGTGGCCTTCTGGAACAAAAGGATAAATGTTCTTGACAACTGAGCATGTTTCTCTTGGAGAATCCAGCCAGGAATCCTCCACTTCTTTGATTGGATTGAAATGTAGGAATAGTGGACAGAAGATTCCTTTCTGGGTACTCAAGTCATTTAGAGAAAGAAGAAACAATAGAATTGAACTGAGTCCTGCCAGGGAATGGGTCTAGACAACAAAACCACTGATACTCAAAGGGATGGGATCTTCAATTTCTCAAAGCAACATGCTGGCAAATATGCTAAGTAAATGTTTATAGATCCTAATCCCAAGCCAAACATCATTCAAATCACTCCATTCAGTGAACAATACAGAAAAATTAATAGATAAGTGATCATATCATCACACTCAAGTCACTGGACTCCAAGCAGGAGATAATAAGATAATAAGATAATAAGATAATAAAAATTACCTTCCTTATTGAATATTGAACAAAGACAATCTATTCCATTTGTTTTTCAAGATGTTTTACATATTTGTGGCTGCTGATGGTGTGTGTGTGTGTTTGTTTGTTTGTTTGTGTGTGTATGTGTATGTTTTAGGACAATTTGCAGCAGTCAATTTTTCTTTCTACCATGTGGGTCCTGACACACATCAAATCTTGAGATTTGGAAGTAAGCATCATTATCCAACTGATTCATCTTGCCAGGCCATGATGCTTATTTCTCGTTTGGAACTCAATCAAGAAAATTCCATATAGTACAGAAAATGAAGGCATTAAAGTCAGCAAGAGGAGAAGAAAGGCCTGGAAATCAAATGTGTTCTTTTTCTTCTGTTTACTTATTTGAGACCTCCTTTTTGTGTGTATTCCAGCCTGGCCTGGAAACCAAGACATGCTCTAAATTGACTTGAGACTGCAATCTTTCTGCACCAGCCTTACAAGACCTACAAGAAACAAGCCACCATGCCCCAAATTCAAATATAGTTTTGTAATTAATAATGTAATTAGAGAGCATATAATATAGAAAATAATCAATAAAGAAAAAGAAAATGGGGTCTGTGTGATGCCTTCATGAGTAAAGACACTTGCCACCAAATTGGTGGACCTGAGTTCAACTACCCGAACTCACATGGTAAGTGACAATTGGTCTCTTGATCTCCGAAAGTTGTCCTCTGTTTTCAAGATACATGTGCAAAAGGCCTAAGAAGAATATTAATGTTTATACAATGTAAAAATCAATAAAGTATAATAAAACACTTAAAGAAAATCTGATAATGTAAAAATTTTAGTAACAAAATACATTGAGTACTGGAACAAATGTTTAAAGATGCCAAAAAACATGGACTTTGCCAATGTGGAACATATAGAAATACTCCTTTAAAAGGTTTCTTGCAATTCAAGCCACTTTCCTGTGGAACATCAAAATTCTTGTTTGTCTATATTAAGCATATAGAATAAAGAATCAAGCTGAGGCCCCACAACGTTTGCCCATATATTAGGTAGCCAACCTGAGTTACGTGGAAGGAAACCATGATCTTTCCATGGCCACAGGGGATGATGGAAAGAGAGACAAAATGGAAATAAAAGCTGTGTGCAGAATCTGATCTGAACTGTAAATATCAATGGGGAACTTTGGGCAAATGGCATGGAGAGAATCAGCCAGATTGCCAAACATACATGGAAGGGGATTTGGGTTACATTATACACAAAATCTGGAGACT
>NW_023277267.1:0-18246 GCF_003668045.3 Cricetulus griseus | reverse complement strand
TGAAATACACACTACATAGCATTTGGAAATTCTTTAAAGAAATTGAAAATGAAATTGAAAAATTAAAAAAAATCCTTGCATACTTATATCATCATCCTTAACTTGACACTTATCCTTTTGTGACCTCTGTATGAGAAGGGGGTGGTTACATAGGAAGTTGCCTTTTTCACTCCGGAAATGCTTTTTGTAATTCAACTGATTCCCTCTCCACAAACAACTGTGAAGACCTAGCCTACAGGAACTATCTCCTCTCTCTTGAGATAATTGTTGATGTATGAAATTTTTCTCTTTAACTTGGAGATACCCTCTTCTCACTTTCTACCAATAGAATCAAGGCTAACCTGTTGCTGACTACTTAGTTCCTTCTGCATACAGAGTCAGAAGGATATTGTATACTAGGGGATTATAGGTGACAGTGGATGATAAGTACATTGATAGACAGAGAGGTAGGAATAAAGAATCTTAAAGATGGAGGTGTCTGCTCCACCTGGTTCAAATTCCACTTTGCCCAAAACAAACACACAGATGTCACATTAATTATTAAACTATTGACCAGTTGGTAAGAGCTTCTTATTGGCTAGCTCTGTTTCAATTATTAATCGATTTCTATTAATCCCACGTGTTCAGGTCAGCTGTTTCTGTGGGTTTCTCCAGCCTGGTAATGACCCATTTCCTTATCATTCTTCCCTTTCTGAAACTAGATTCCAGGAGTTCAGGTCACTGTTTAGCTTTGTGTGTGTTATTCTGTTTCCATCAGCTACTGGATGAAGGCTCCAGAATGGCTTCTAAGGTAATCATCAAACACAACATAGGGGAAGTGCATTTAAGGTAGCCTCTCCACTATTGCTTAGATTGTTAGCTGGGGTTTTCCTTGTGGATCCCTGGTCATTTGCCTAGTGCCATATTTCTATTTAAACCTATAATTTCTGCCCCTACTAAGGTATCTCTTTTCTTGCTCTCATCTATTCTTTTACCTAATTAATTTTCCTGATCCCTCATTTTCTCCTATCCTCTCCTCTTTCTCATATCAACCACCTTCTTCCCCATGCTCCAAAATTATTCAGGATATCTTTGCCTTTTCCCTAGTCTGAGAAAATATGTAAGTCTCAATTAGGGTCATACATATTTCTAGCTTCTCTGGAGTTGTGGATTATAGGCTATTTATCATTTTCTCTATGTCTAATATCCGTACATTACTGACTACATACCATGTTTGTCTTTGGATGTATGGGTTACTTAATTCAGGATGCTTTCTTCTAGTTCCATCCATTTGTTTCATTGTTTTTATCCATTGAGTACTACTCCATTGATTAATTGTATCACATTTTCTTTATCCATTTTTTTTGTCAAGAAACATCTTTGTTGTTTCCTGGTTCTTGCTCTTACAAATACTGCTCTTATGAACATAGCTGTACAGATGTCCAAGTTGTATAAATGTACATCCTTTGAGTATATGCCAAAGAGTGGAATTGCTAGATGATGAAGTAGACTGATACCCAGTATGCAGAAAACAGCCATACTGACTGTCAAAATGGTTGTACAAGTTTTTACTCCCAGCAGCAACAGAGAGACATTCCCCTTTCTCCACCATAAACTATTATTGATGTTTACTTCTGTAGCCATTCTGGCGAGTTTAAGATGATACCTCCAATTTGTGATTTAAATTTCCCAGATGGCACTGGATATTTAGTGTCTTTTAGCCATTGTAGACTCCTCTATTGACCAAACCACAATTCCACTGGATCAAAGACTTCAATATAAATCTAGCCACACCAACCTCTTAGCAGGGTAATTGGGAGGTAGTTTTGAATGAATTTGTACAGTAGACCACTTCTTGAACATAACAGTAGCACAGACACTCAGGTCAACAATTCAGTAAAGGGAACTACTGAACCTGAGAAGACTTTGTAAGGCAAAAGACAGAATTAACAAGAGAAGACAGACAGAATCCCACAGAATGGGAAAAGATCTTGACCAAACTCACATTTAGCCCAAGGCTGAATCTAAATATACAAAGAACTGAAGAAATTAGTCTCCAAAACCCCGAATAAAATGTGTGGTATAGAAATAAATAGAGAATACACAATAGGGTTTTACTTCTTAGGGAAGAGAAAAAATATACTAATAAAAGATTTGGAGCAGGTCCTTCACAAACTATATTTAGTGAGATTAGGTACTCTCTTGTTGTTGAATGGTTCCAGTTGTTTGGAAATGCTAACATCTTTTGTCATAAGCTCTGTTGGAGAATCAACTCCATTGTATGGTGACAGTAAAAGTTGTACAATGGCACATAACTTAGGATATTAAAATCCCCATGTGCAAAACTGCATCTCAGGTGCTCCCTGTATCTTGGGCCCATGATATGGGAAGAGAGATTTCTGTCTCAGTTGCCAGGAAACACTTATGATGTGTCTGTCACAATCTATTTCTTCTTCAAATTCTAAACTGACCACACTCATCACCTCACAATATTTCCTCCTGGAGTTAGGTAGAAGGTACAAGTCTCTCTGGCTTTAAATATTTTTTTCTTCTGCTGCCCCACAGTAACAAATGTGATAATCTTTTTATAAGTATGTGATTTTACCCTCAGAAATATTTATAGATTATGGCTGAGAGATTTGAAACATATCAGAGGTTGACAAATGAACCAGATTCCCTATGTGCCCATTGATCAACACATATTTTTCCAACACATTGAATACACAAAGTCAGGAGGATTTCTCATTTCAGGTGTGTGTGTGTGTGTGTGTGTGTGTGTGTGTGTGTGTGTGTGTGTGTGTGTGTGGCTGTGTGGCTGTGTCTTTGTCTGTACTTTGTGTAGCTCTCTGAAGACTATGTGCTGCAGGATGTAAATCTTAAAATACTCTTCTAGCCTGTGTTCATATTGTGGTGTCTACAAATCTTAAAATATAACTCTCATGTTCTAAGTCTCCCCTTCTTATTGTGGCCAAGGAGGCCAGTAGATGGTGTCAGAACCTCTGATACTGGAGTTACAGGTAGTGGTAAGCTTCTGTATGTACTGGGAATGGAAGCTTGGATACTCTGAAAGACTCTTCAGTGCTCTTGACTACTAAGTTATTTTCCACCCTAACTTTTGACTTATTGATTATGTTTACTGACCAAGACAGCCTAGTCAGACCCGATATTGTTTAAAAATTAGAATTTTCCATTTGACAGAATGAGTCTTATGCAGTGATGAGCGCCTTAAGTTTTTATTCAATAAAACATGGTCAGCCAATTATGAATGTATGTAAACCAACAAAAATGTATAAAGTCAATTGTATTCATGTATTTCAGCAATGATAGTCACACATATTTAAAGCATAGAAAATTTTAAGGGGGTTTGAAAGAGATAAAAGTGGAAAGTGTTAAATTATCTTCCAATAATCAACTTATAGAAATAAATTTTAAGTTATAATGTGGGTATAGAAATGGCTCAGCAATTAATGTCACTTGGGGTTGTAACAGATTAGCTAGGTTCCATTTCCAGAACTGAGAGTTTAGCTAACTATTTGCTGCGTCTTCTGTCCCCAGCATTTCCTGCCTTACTCTGGCCTCTGTAAGTACTCTATACAAATACATGCAGGATAAACACTCATATATAACTATTTTTTAATGTTAGAAACAGTAAAAAATGAAATTCTCCAAAACGATATTATAGCCATGAGAAACAGAGCAACCAGAGGTAGTTAAAATATAGTCCCTCTGGTCTTGCATGGAAGCAGCTATGGCAATCTCGCTAGCCAGTTGCCTCAGAACCAACAGCAGCTTTACTCTGAGGTTAATATTAAATCATAACCATTCTTCAAGAGTAGAGTAAACAGTGTCATTAAGTTGAATTTCATTGAAGTTTTATGTATTTGTGGTCAGAATCCTTTATGACTGTGAGATTTGTGCCATTGTAGCAGTTATCTTTTAGATGGAACATCAAGATTGAGAAGTAACGTATGCTCCATAGCAGTGTATTTTCACTGTGTTATTTACATGATTTTCTGGGAAGAACTTCTGGTATAATATGAACATTCCAAAGGCATTTCTTTGCATAATTTTTATAATTTATAACTTTCTGAATGACTTTGAAGTAAAAATGTCCCTAAATGTCTTTGACTGTACACTGTAATCATGTTTATAAATGGATTTTTTATCTGCACCTGCTTAGGAATAGGGAGAATACCACATAAATGTGTCTACACTCCCTAAATAAAATCCACATGCTTCATTTTTCTTAGGAAAAGTGTTGTTTTAGAAATAACTCCCAGATTCCACCCTGCCTCTTTCAAGTAAGAAATCTTGCTCAATTCTTCTGCCTAAGTTTTTTTCTGATGGCTATTCTGTGTACTCAAACTGACTACCTCATTGTTTAAATAAAAGTCAAAGAGTTGGGTACACGTGTGGGAATTTTCAATAGGATTTGAAAGTAAAGACTCATATTTAACCTGGATCACTTGAAGTGATATCCACCTTCAGCTGTTGATGGCTGCCGCACACCTCTAAAACAAGCACTCAGGAGGCAGAAACATTTGGATTTTCTGAGTTTCAGGCCAGTGTGGTTCACAAAATGAGTTCCATGCCTGCACAGAAACAGCTGTCTTGAAAATAACAAAGGAAAAAAGAAAAAAAATGAAACAAAAATTAAGATCCAAATTTAGTGTGGTGGCAGCCTATATATATATATATATATTTAAAGGATATTGAAGAAGGAAGTCTCCTTTTTCCTGTTTGTCCTAGCCCTGGCCAACAAGTTCATATCTTTATCAGAATTAGAGCCAATTCCTGGAGATTCTGGTGTATATTGAAGACCAGGTGAGATATTCAAACTCATGAACAGAACAATTCCTGGATTCTTCAAATTATTATAGGAATGCAACCATTTTTGGACTCTCGGGACCAACACATAAGACATTCTGTCTTGAGCCCTTACTGGGTTTTAACCCAGGAGGAATAGCAGACTCAGTGAGTTGTATTTGAATATATAAGTTTTACTTCACACTTATATCAAAGAAAAACACAAGCATAAGGAAACAATCCTAAGAACCATAGTCACCAGGCTCATAGAAGGGGAGTACCTCTCCTGTAGCAGCAGTAGGTTCAGACTCAGGACTTGTGATTTTCCAAATTCAGATGGTTGAGTCTTCTGAAGGCCCGAATTTGAGGAATGGTGTTTCAGACAGGGCAGCTCTCAGCTTAATGGACTGGTTGGTTCAGGTTAGCAGAGGAGAGCTCCAGGACCTAGAGTCATGGTACACTCTAAAATTCCCAGTTCTGTGCTGGTCCCTTAAATAGCTTGCTACATCTCATTAATCACACCTTGCTAAATATTCTCATTCAGCTTCAGTCTTAATCTCCCTTCTTCCAGCCTTTGCCTGTTTAGTTACAGGCATCGTACCCATTCTAATATATCCATTTCCACATATGTGTAGTGATTCATTATACTGGTCCTGTTGAGAAACATGAGTTGTGTTTTTTTATTTTTTTTAATTCCCCAGTGAGTAAGTTGTGCTGGCTAACAACAGTGCTTCTAAACACATTTTTCCTTGCTCAATTATTATCTAAGTATTCAACTCTCAATGAGGACTACTCTATATACCTATTTAGTTGTGAATAATTTACTCTAAATTTCAGGAACATCACTCCTAAAGCAATGGAGCCATCATCCATCTTTCTGAAGGGAGAAAGTCTCATTATCTTGTTTTTAATCTACTTCCTCATTTTATTTCCTGATTTTTTGAAGTCCCTATTGCAGCTAGATAAAAAGTAAGTTCAGTTCACCTGACCTCAGTTGAAGCCACATAACAAACGTCTCTGATGTTTCCTGAAATCTCTCTTTAGTTGTTAATATTTTGGCTACTCTTTCACCTGTGGGACAGAAATTCACTCCACTGCACATGGTGTAGACGAAGGTAGCACTGTCTGTTCTTGGAGCCTGGGGCTGGTCTTGAACTCACAGAGATCCACCTGCCTCTGCCTCCCGAGTGCTGGCATTAAAGGCGTGTGCCACCAATGCCCAGCTCAATTGCTATTGATATGCTTATCTCTGCTGATGTCGAAAAGGTCTGTTTCTGGGATGAAAGGCAGGATCAGGAACCATTGTTTTGTGTCTCAAAGCAAGTGGAAGCTTATAGCAGAGCCCTTGTCACTCAGGCTTCACTAGGTAATCATGTCCTCCAGGTGATCTGCCAGTCAGAATTTGTTCTGGGTTCTTCCTGCTGCAATCTTCAGGCATTGCTTTGCAGAGAAACTCTTATGGTGGTCTTATGTGCTGTGCTATGAGGGCTGCTGCAGTGAGCTGAGCATAGAGGACCAGGAAATACATGACATGGTGAGTTTTGGGCTACTATCCCCAGACTGGGAGAACTGCCCAACAGCACCACAGTAATCAGTGTGGAGGGTCCTCCCATGGCTGGGTTGGAGTCAGTGGACTGATGCAGAATTTGCCATGTTCCTGCCTGGTCTTTCATTATCCTGCATATTCCTAATGGTCATGTATGCTCCAGGTTATTTCTATGTGATCCAACGGTTTCTGCATGGTCTTTACAATTCTCTGGGCCAGCTGGCAGACTGTGAGTATGTTTACTCTGCTGGCTGTGACTATGCAGAAAATTGGGATGGGACTGTGATTTGAAATATCCTTGTTGACTTCACTGTCAAATGCAGGGGACACTAGTGCTTATGATGTTGCTTTGAAACAGATTTGTATTCCAGAAGATCTACATTTTGAATGTTTAATGTGTATGTTTTGACTGTATTTGTAGTTATTTCTGTGGAGTTTGTAAACAATATTTCCTGTGTAGAGGAGCACCCCACTATAAACTGTGATATGGAAGTATAGACTTGATGGCAGTAGAACTGATAGTATACAGATTTACCAGTTCTTAGGAGACATTAAGTCACAAAACAGTATTTAGGTAATGGAGGACTGCATCTGAAATACTCCAAAGATAATTAATTTGCTAACCTTGACTAGAGTTACAAGTTAGAGTACAATATGATTAGACGTAATTGTTCTTCCTGAGGTTTAAGGGGCTATATAGCAGCAACAAAGAAGACATCCCCAATTTAAAACCAGCAGAAATGCCTATTGCTCCATTGAAACAGCAGGCCTCTAAATGCTGCTCAAGGGACACAACCAACATTAAGTCCTGGTATGCAATTAAAGTATATTGTTACCAGGATTCCTGCATCTCCAGTCTTTTGCAAAGCAGTTTAGTTATCCTATATTGATTGAGTGGAATTGGATCCTGTTTGCAGCCACATAGGGCATTGCCCTTGTCATCCTGACAAACCACACTAAATATTGGATTAAAATTCTGCAACAACACAAAATCTTAAAAGTTCTATTATGAGTCACATATTGGATTGTCCATTGCATAAAAGGAAAAAGACTTATTTTTGAAGAATATTTTTTCCTTCAGACCAGAAGAGTAGGAAACAGTGCACTGGGAACACTTCAGGGGTAAATAAATAAGATGGCAGCAAGATCAGAGTCTGAAGTTGGAGGCAGTGAGATGCAGAGTTCTGGATTATGAAGAATGACTGATGGGGCATGGTGAATGACTTTATCTACAGTTTTCCTGCATGCATTAATTCTTTCCATGTGAATGAAAAAGGACATAATTGATGGCTGTACATTTCATGGAGGATTGCTTGAACTACTAAGTATTCAATTTTCATCTCTCTTATGCAGATGTATGCAATCCTGATTGACTGAATTAAGTCAGCTCAAAGGTTTGGGAAACAGGTGAACAACTTTAACTCTGCATGTTAGCTTATAGTGCTCTGTGGATAATATTTTACTTAGGACACAGTCATAAAGTGTGTCATTACTGGCATTTTCTCTATCAAGAAAGTGCCTTCTCGATTTCAAAGGCAGTGTAGCAAAGTGTGAAAGGGAAAAATTAATACAAGTCTAAAACCCAGACTCCAATGCCCAAATAGAAAAACACATAACCATCTCTGAATTCCCAAAAGGCAGCCCAACTGAAAAGGTTAAAAAAGGGACACGTGACTATAGGTCTTACACCAGATATCAAACCCTTGAGCTGTGTTGACACTCCTCTAGTCCAAAGAGGATCACATACTTATCAATCATAGAAGTCCCCGGCTCCAGGAGATAATTAACAAACTCATTTCCTCTGCAGAAACCTGCTTAATTGCACTTTCCCTGAATCGTAAAATAATTTTCATGTTTTGTGTAACAGCACAAGTTTTCTAATCTTGGGGCTTCCAGTTCTACAATTTTCTCTTATAAAAACACCCCTAAGTTGAAAGTGGGTTCTCCATTTGTTCCCGAACAAATGGGGTCCTTGCTGTAGCTTATATCCTCAAGTCAATAAAGAAACCTTTGAGCTTGCATTCAGTGAGTCATCTCCTTGTTGTTCATTTATTTTGGGGTTATGGATCTGGGCACAACAAGCGTTCCTCCACATTTCATTATTCCAAAGATTCAATTATTGGTATCATTTTAAAATTCACTATCTTTAAATGCATTACTGTTTTTTCTTTCTGTTTTTCATTGTTCCTGGGTTTAAGAATTTCCTTCAAAGTTTTTCTCAAGTGCTTTTGGTTTATTTACATCATTTTATAGCATTGATTCTTATCTTTGGGGAATGAAATGTATGACGCTGTCACAAGACTGGTGTCAGACCACTAGAAAACACAGATATTTGTATTATAATTCAGTAAGTAGCAAAAATACAGTTACGACATTTTTCAGTTTCTGGCTTGTATCACTCCCACGCTATAGAAGCCAGAGTCTGGCCTGTTCCAGTCCCATGATACGGAAGCTGTTATTGTTTTGTTTAAAAAGAAGAAAAGAGAAATTCTGATAAGACTACAAGTTTATTATAAGGCCCGGCAGAATGGGAGACTAAGAAGAGGAACAGGGTAAATGGCTGACCGCCATGGCTGGTCACCATAGAGAGACAGAGCGGGAAACAGAGAGAGTGGGAACAGAGAAACAGAGAGACAGAGGAACAGAGAGTGTAAAGGGGCAGGGACTTATCTTTTAAAGGGGTCCTCTGCACCTGTGTGTAGACTTAGTTCCCATGGAACCTTGGGCTGTCCAGGGTACTGCCTGTTTCACCAGGTAACAGGGGCAGGCCAGCATAATGCCTGAACCTTTCAGAAGCTACCTATTCTGGACTGATGTCCTTGGCAACTGTGATGGGAGTCATGGATGAACAGCCCAAGGTTCCATGGGAACTAAGTCTACACACAGGTGCAGAGGACCCCTTTAAAAGATAAGTCCCTGCCCCTTTACACTCTCTGTTCCTCTGTCTCTCTGTTTCTCTGTTCCCACTCTCTCTGTTTCCCACTCTGTCTCTCTATGGTGACCAGCCATGGCGGTCAGCCATTTACCCTGTTCCTCTTCTTAGTCTCCCATTCTGCCGGGCCTTATAATAAACTTGTAGTCTTATCAGAATTTCTCTTTTCTTCTTTTTAAACAAAACAATAACAGCTTCCGTATCATGGGACTGGAACAGGCCAGACTCTGGCTTCTATAGCGTGGGAGTGATACAAGCCAGAAACTGAAAAATGTCGTAACTGTATTTTTGCTACTTACTGAATTATAATACAAATATCTGTGTTTTCTAGTGGTCTGACACCAGTCTTGTGACAGCGTCATACATTTCATTCCCCAAAGATAAGAATCAATGCTATAAAATGATGTAAATAAACCAAAAGCACTTGAGAAAAACTTTGAAGGAAATTCTTAAACCCAGGAACAATGAAAAACAGAAAGAAAAAACAGTAATGCATTTAAAGATAGTGAATTTTAAAATGATACCAATAATTGAATCTTTGGAATAATGAAATGTGGAGGAACGCTTGTTGTGCCCAGATCCATAACCCCAAAATAAATGAACAACAAGGAGATGACTCACTGAATGCAAGCTCAAAGGTTTCTTTATTGACTTGAGGATATAAGCTACAGCAAGGACCCCATTTGTTCGGGAACAAATGGAGAACCCACTTTCAACTTAGGGGTGTTTTTATAAGAGAAAATTGTAGAACTGGAAGCCCCAAGATTAGAAAACTTGTGCTGTTACACAAAACATGAAAATTATTTTACGATTCAGGGAAAGTGCAATTAAGCAGGTTTCTGCAGAGGAAATGAGTTTGTTAATTATCTCCTGGAGCCGGGGACTTCTATGATTGATAAGTATGTGATCCTCTTTGGACTAGAGGAGTGTCAACACAGCTCAAGGGTTTGATATCTGGTGTAAGACCTATAGTCACGTGTCCCTTTTTTAACCTTTTCAGTTGGGCTGCCTTTTGGGAATTCAGAGATGGTTATGTGTTTTTCTATTTGGGCATTGGAGTCTGGGTTTTAGACTTGTATTAATTTTTCCCTTTCACACTTTGCTACACTGCCTTTGAAATCGAGAAGGCACTTTCTTGATAGAGAAAATGCCAGTAATGACACACTTTATGACTGTGTCCTAAGTAAAATATTATCCACAGAGCACTATAAGCTAACATGCAGAGTTAAAGTTGTTCACCTGTTTCCCAAACCTTTGAGCTGACTTAATTCAGTCAATCAGGATTGCATACATCTGCATAAGAGAGATGAAAATTGAATACTTAGTAGTTCAAGCAATCCTCCATGAAATGTACAGCCATCAATTATGTCCTTTTTCATTCACATGGAAAGAATTAATGCATGCAGGAAAACTGTAGATAAAGTCATTCACCATGCCCCATCAGTCATTCTTCATAATCCAGAACTCTGCATCTCACTGCCTCCAACTTCAGACTCTGATCTTGCTGCCATCTTATTTATTTACCCCTGAAGTGTTCCCAGTGCACTGTTTCCTACTCTTCTGGTCTGAAGGAAAAAATATTCTTCAAAAATAAGTCTTTTTCCTTTTATGCAATGGACAATCCAATATGTGACTCATAATAGAACTTTTAAGATTTTGTGTTGTTGCAGAATTTTAATCCAATATTTAGTGTGGTTTGTCAGGATGACAAGGGCAATGCCCTATGTGGCTGCAAACAGGATCCAATTCCACTCAATCAATATAGGATAACTAAACTGCTTTGCAAAAGACTGGAGATGCAGGAATCCTGGTAACAATATACTTTAATTGCATACCAGGACTTAATGTTGGTTGTGTCCCTTGAGCAGCATTTAGAGGCCTGCTGTTTCAATGGAGCAATAGGCATTTCTGCTGGTTTTAAATTGGGGATGTCTTCTTTGTTGCTGCTATATAGCCCCTTAAACCTCAGGAAGAACAATTACGTCTAATCATATTGTACTCTAACTTGTAACTCTAGTCAAGGTTAGCAAATTAATTATCTTTGGAGTATTTCAGATGCAGTCCTCCATTACCTAAATACTGTTTTGTGACTTAATGTCTCCTAAGAACTGGTAAATCTGTGTACTATCAGTTCTACTGCCATCAAGTCTATACTTACATATCACAGTTTATAGTGGGGTGCTCCTCTACACAGGAAATATTGTTTACAAACTCCACAGAAATAACTACAAATACAGTCAAAACATACACATTAAACATTCAAAATGTAGATCTTCTGGAATACAAATCTGTTTCAAAGCAACATCATAAGCACTAGTGTCCCCTGCATTTGACAGTGAAGTCAACAAGGATATTTCAAATCACAGTCCCATCCCAATTTTCTGCATAGTCACAGCCAGCAGAGTAAACATACTCACAGTCTGCCAGCTGGCCCAGAGAATTGTAAAGACCATGCAGAAACCGTTGGATCACATAGAAATAACCTGGAGCATACATGACCATTAGGAATATGCAGGATAATGAAAGACCAGGCAGGAACATGGCAAATTCTGCATCAGTCCACTGACTCCAACCCAGCCATGGGAGGACCCTCCACACTGATTACTGTGGTGCTGTTGGGCAGTTCTCCCAGTCTGGGGATAGTAGCCCAAAACTCACCATGTCATGTATTTCCTGGTCCTCTATGCTCAGCTCACTGCAGCAGCCCTCATAGCACAGCACATAAGACCACCATAAGAGTTTCTCTGCAAAGCAATGCCTGAAGATTGCAGCAGGAAGAACCCAGAACAAATTCTGACTGGCAGATCACCTGGAGGACATGATTACCTAGTGAAGCCTGAGTGACAAGGGCTCTGCTATAAGCTTCCACTTGCTTTGAGACACAAAACAATGGTTCCTGATCCTGCCTTTCATCCCAGAAACAGACCTTTTCGACATCAGCAGAGATAAGCATATCAATAGCAATTGAGCTGGGCATTGGTGGCACACGCCTTTAATGCCAGCACTCGGGAGGCAGAGGCAGGTGGATCTCTGTGAGTTCAAGACCAGCCCCAGGCTCCAAGAACAGACAGTGCTACCTTCGTCTACACCATGTGCAGTGGAGTGAATTTCTGTCCCACAGGCGAAAGAGTAGCCAAAATATTAACAAGTAAAGAGAGATTTCAGGAAACAGTCAGAGACGTTTGTTATGTGGCTTCAACTGAGGTCAGGTGAACTGAACTTACTTTTTATCTAGCTGCAATAGGGACTTCAAAAAATCAGGAAATAAAATGAGGAAGTAGATTAAAAACAAGATAATGAGACTTTCTCCCTTCAGAAAGATGGATGATGGCTCCATTGCTTTAGGAGTGATGTTCCTGAAATTTAGAGTAAATTATTCACAACTAAATAGGTATATAGAGTAGTCCTCATTGAGAGTTGAATACTTAGATAATAATTGAGCAAGGAAAAATGTGTTTAGAAGCACTGTTGTTAGCCAGCACAACTTACTCACTGGGGAATTAAAAAAAATAAAAAAACACAACTCATGTTTCTCAACAGGACCAGTATAATGAATCACTACACATATGTGGAAATGGATATATTAGAATGGGTACGATGCCTGTAACTAAACAGGCAAAGGCTGGAAGAAGGGAGATTAAGACTGAAGCTGAATGAGAATATTTAGCAAGGTGTGATTAATGAGATGTAGCAAGCTATTTAAGGGACCAGCACAGAACTGGGAATTTTAGAGTGTACCATGACTCTAGGTCCTGGAGCTCTCCTCTGCTAACCTGAACCAACCAGTCCATTAAGCTGAGAGCTGCCCTGTCTGAAACACCATTCCTCAAATTCGGGGCTTCAGAAGACTCAACCATCTGAATTTGGAATATCACAAGTCCTGAGTCTGAACCTACTGCTGCTACAGGAGAGGTACTCCCCTTCTATGAGCCTGGTGACTATGGTTCTTAGGATTGTTTCCTTATGCTTGTGTTTTTCTTTGATATAAGTGTGAAGTAAAACTTATATATTCAAATACAACTCACTGAGTCTGCTATTCCTCCTGGGTTAAAACCCAGTAAGGGCTCAAGACAGAATGTCTTATGTGTTGGTCCCGAGAGTCCAAAAATGGTTGCATTCCTATAATAATTTGAAGAATCCAGGAATTGTTCTGTTCATGAGTTTGAATATCTCACCTGGTCTTCAATATACACCAGAATCTCCAGGAATTGGCTCTAATTCTGATAAAGATATGAACTTGTTGGCCAGGGCTAGGGCAAACAGGAAAAAAGAGACTTCCTTCTTCAATATCCTTTAAATATATATATATATATATAGGCTGCCACCACACTAAATTTGGATCTTAATTTTTGTTTCATTTTTTTTCTTTTTTCCTTTGTTATTTTCAAGACAGCTGTTTCTGTGCAGGCATGGAACTCATTTTGTGAACCACACTGGCCTGAAACTCAGAAAATCCAAATGTTTCTGCCTCCTGAGTGCTTGTTTTAGAGGTGTGCGGCAGCCATCAACAGCTGAAGGTGGATATCACTTCAAGTGATCCAGGTTAAATATGAGTCTTTACTTTCAAATCCTATTGAAAATTCCCACACGTGTACCCAACTCTTTGACTTTTATTTAAACAATGAGGTAGTCAGTTTGAGTACACAGAATAGCCATCAGAAAAAAACTTAGGCAGAAGAATTGAGCAAGATTTCTTACTTGAAAGAGGCAGGGTGGAATCTGGGAGTTATTTCTAAAACAACACTTTTCCTAAGAAAAATGAAGCATGTGGATTTTATTTAGGGAGTGTAGACACATTTATGTGGTATTCTCCCTATTCCTAAGCAGGTGCAGATAAAAAATCCATTTATAAACATGATTACAGTGTACAGTCAAAGACATTTAGGGACATTTTTACTTCAAAGTCATTCAGAAAGTTATAAATTATAAAAATTATGCAAAGAAATGCCTTTGGAATGTTCATATTATACCAGAAGTTCTTCCCAGAAAATCATGTAAATAACACAGTGAAAATACACTGCTATGGAGCATACGTTACTTCTCAATCTTGATGTTCCATCTAAAAGATAACTGCTACAATGGCACAAATCTCACAGTCATAAAGGATTCTGACCACAAATACATAAAACTTCAATGAAATTCAACTTAATGACACTGTTTACTCTACTCTTGAAGAATGGTTATGATTTAATATTAACCTCAGAGTAAAGCTGCTGTTGGTTCTGAGGCAACTGGCTAGCGAGATTGCCATAGCTGCTTCCATGCAAGACCAGAGGGACTATATTTTAACTACCTCTGGTTGCTCTGTTTCTCATGGCTATAATATCGTTTTGGAGAATTTCATTTTTTACTGTTTCTAACATTAAAAAATAGTTATATATGAGTGTTTATCCTGCATGTATTTGTATAGAGTACTTACAGAGGCCAGAGTAAGGCAGGAAATGCTGGGGACAGAAGACGCAGCAAATAGTTAGCTAAACTCTCAGTTCTGGAAATGGAACCTAGCTAATCTGTTACAACCCCAAGTGACATTAATTGCTGAGCCATTTCTATACCCACATTATAACTTAAAATTTATTTCTATAAGTTGATTATTGGAAGATAATTTAACACTTTCCACTTTTATCTCTTTCAAACCCCCTTAAAATTTTCTATGCTTTAAATATGTGTGACTATCATTGCTGAAATACATGAATACAATTGACTTTATACATTTTTGTTGGTTTACATACATTCATAATTGGCTGACCATGTTTTATTGAATAAAAACTTAAGGCGCTCATCACTGCATAAGACTCATTCTGTCAAATGGAAAATTCTAATTTTTAAACAATATCGGGTCTGACTAGGCTGTCTTGGTCAGTAAACATAATCAATAAGTCAAAAGTTAGGGTGGAAAATAACTTAGTAGTCAAGAGCACTGAAGAGTCTTTCAGAGTATCCAAGCTTCCATTCCCAGTACATACAGAAGCTTACCACTACCTGTAACTCCAGTATCAGAGGTTCTGACACCATCTACTGGCCTCCTTGGCCACAATAAGAAGGGGAGACTTAGAACATGAGAGTTATATTTTAAGATTTGTAGACACCACAATATGAACACAGGCTAGAAGAGTATTTTAAGATTTACATCCTGCAGCACATAGTCTTCAGAGAGCTACATAAAATACAGACAAAGACACAGCACACAGCCACACACACACACACACACACACACACACACACACACACACACACACACACACACCTGAAATGAGAAATCCTCCTGACTTTGTGTATTCAATGTGTTGGAAAAATATGTGTTGATCAATGGGCACATAGGGAATCTGGTTCATTTGTCAACCTCTGATATGTTTCAAATCTCTCAGCCATAATCTATAAATATTTCTGAGGGTAAAATCACATACTTATAAAAAGATTATCACATTTGTTACTGTGGGGCAGCAGAAGAAAAAAATATTTAAAGCCAGAGAGACTTGTACCTTCTACCTAACTCCAGGAGGAAATATTGTGAGGTGATGAGTGTGGTCAGTTTAGAATTTGAAGAAGAAATAGATTGTGACAGACACATCATAAGTGTTTCCTGGCAACTGAGACAGAAATCTCTCTTCCCATATCATGGGCCCAAGATACAGGGAGCACCTGAGATGCAGTTTTGCACATGGGGATTTTAATATCCTAAGTTATGTGCCATTGTACAACTTTTACTGTCACCATACAATGGAGTTGATTCTCCAACAGAGCTTATGACAAAAGATGTTAGCATTTCCAAACAACTGGAACCATTCAACAACAAGAGAGTACCTAATCTCACTAAATATAGTTTGTGAAGGACCTGCTCCAAATCTTTTATTAGTATATTTTTTCTCTTCCCTAAGAAGTAAAACCCTATTGTGTATTCTCTATTTATTTCTATACCACACATTTTATTCGGGGTTTTGGAGACTAATTTCTTCAGTTCTTTGTATATTTAGATTCAGCCTTGGGCTAAATGTGAGTTTGGTCAAGATCTTTTCCCATTCTGTGGGATTCTGTCTGTCTTCTCTTGTTAATTCTGTCTTTTGCCTTACAAAGTCTTCTCAGGTTCAGTAGTTCCCTTTACTGAATTGTTGACCTGAGTGTCTGTGCTACTGTTATGTTCAAGAAGTGGTCTACTGTACAAATTCATTCAAAACTACCTCCCAATTACCCTGCTAAGAGGTTGGTGTGGCTAGATTTATATTGAAGTCTTTGATCCAGTGGAATTGTGGTTTGGTCAATAGAGGAGTCTACAATGGCTAAAAGACACTAAATATCCAGTGCCATCTGGGAAATTTAAATCACAAATTGGAGGTATCATCTTAAACTCGCCAGAATGGCTACAGAAGTAAACATCAATAATAGTTTATGGTGGAGAAAGGGGAATGTCTCTCTGTTGCTGCTGGGAGTAAAAACTTGTACAACCATTTTGACAGTCAGTATGGCTGTTTTCTGCATACTGGGTATCAGTCTACTTCATCATCTAGCAATTCCACTCTTTGGCATATACTCAAAGGATGTACATTTATACAACTTGGACATCTGTACAGCTATGTTCATAAGAGCAGTATTTGTAAGAGCAAGAACCAGGAAACAACAAAGATGTTTCTTGACAAAAAAAATGGATAAAGAAAATGTGATACAATTAATCAATGGAGTAGTACTCAATGGATAAAAACAATGAAACAAATGGATGGAACTAGAAGAAAGCATCCTGAATTAAGTAACCCATACATCCAAAGACAAACATGGTATGTAGTCAGTAATGTACGGATATTAGACATAGAGAAAATGATAAATAGCCTATAATCCACAACTCCAGAGAAGCTAGAAATATGTATGACCCTAATTGAGACTTACATATTTTCTCAGACTAGGGAAAAGGCAAAGATATCCTGAATAATTTTGGAGCATGGGGAAGAAGGTGGTTGATATGAGAAAGAGGAGAGGATAGGAGAAAATGAGGGATCAGGAAAATTAATTAGGTAAAAGAATAGATGAGAGCAAGAAAAGAGATACCTTAGTAGGGGCAGAAATTATAGGTTTAAATAGAAATATGGCACTAGGCAAATGACCAGGGATCCACAAGGAAAACCCCAGCTAACAATCTAAGCAATAGTGGAGAGGCTACCTTAAATGCACTTCCCCTATGTTGTGTTTGATGATTACCTTAGAAGCCATTCTGGAGCCTTCATCCAGTAGCTGATGGAAACAGAATAACACACACAAAGCTAAACAGTGACCTGAACTCCTGGAATCTAGTTTCAGAAAGGGAAGAATGATAAGGAAATGGGTCATTACCAGGCTGGAGAAACCCACAGAAACAGCTGACCTGAACACGTGGGATTAATAGAAATCGATTAATAATTGAAACAGAGCTAGCCAATAAGAAGCTCTTACCAACTGGTCAATAGTTTAATAATTAATGTGACATCTGTGTGTTTGTTTTGGGCAATATGGAATTTGAACCAGGTGGAACAGACACCTCCATCTTTAAGATTCTTTATTCCTACCTCTCTGTCTATCAATGTACTTATCATCCACTGTCACCTATAATCCCCTAGTATACAATATCCTTCTGACTCTGTATGCAGAAGGAACTAAGTAGTCAGCAACAGGTTAGCCTTGATTCTATTGGTAGAAAGTGAGAAGAGGGTATCTCCAAGTTAAAGAGAAAAATTTCATACATCAACAATTATCTCAAGAGAGAGGAGATAGTTCCTGTAGGCTAGGTCTTCACAGTTGTTTGTGGAGAGGGAATCAGTTGAATTACAAAAAGCATTTCCGGAGTGAAAAAGGCAACTTCCTATGTAACCACCCCCTTCTCATACAGAGGTCACAAAAGGATAAGTGTCAAGTTAAGGATGATGATATAAGTATGCAAGGATTTTTTTTAAGTTTTCAATTTCATTTTCAATTTCTTTAAAGAATTTCCAAAGGCTATGTAGTGTGTATTTAGAGTTTC
>NW_023277266.1:0-18281 GCF_003668045.3 Cricetulus griseus | reverse complement strand
AGTTCTTTTGTTTCTTTGTTAAGTTTCTGTCTGGTGTTCCTGTCCAGTGGTAAGAGTCGGGTGTTGAAATCTCCCACTATAAGTGTGTGTGGTTTTATGTGTGATTTGAGTTTTAGTAAAGTTTCTTTTACAAACGTGGATGCCTTTGTATTTGGGGCATAAATGTTCAGAATTGAGACTTCATCTTGATGGATTTCTCCTTTGATGAGTTGGAAATGACTTTCTTCATCTCTTTTGACTGATTTTAGTTTAAAGTCTAACTTATTGGATACTAGGATTACTACCCCTGCTTGTTACTTGGGTCCATTTGATTGGAAAATATTTCCCCAACCTTTAATTCTTAGGTACCATCTCTCTTTGAGGTTGTGGTGAGTTTTTGTATGCAGTAGAAGGAAGGATTCTGTCTTTTTATCCATTCTGGTAATCTGTGTCTTTGTATAGGGGACTTTAGACCATTAATGTAGATGGATATTAACCACCATTGATTATTGTTCATTCTCATTTGTTTTTGATTTGGTGATGGTGGCAAGATTATCTGTGGGATTCTATCCCTTTCTCCTTTTGACTGTTGGTAAGTTGGGATTATCTATTTCCTATGTTTTTCTGGTTGTAATTAATTTCCCTGGGTTGCAGTTTACCTTCCAGTACTTTCGGTAGGGCTGTGTTGGTGGATATGTATTGTTTGAATCTGGTTTTTAGCATGGAATATCTTGTTTATTCCATCTATAATGATTGAAAGCTTTGCTGTGTATAGTATTCTGTCCTGGCATCCATGGTATCTTAGTGTAGGTAGAATATCGATCCAGGACCTTCTGGCTTTCAGTGTTTCCAAGGAAAATCCGGTGTGATTCTGATAGGTTTGCCTTTATAGGGTACTTGACCTCTTTCCTTTGCTGCTCTTAATATTTTCTCATTGTTGTGTATGCTTGGAGTTTTGTTTATTATGTGGCGAGGTGACCTTTTATTTGGTTCAGTCTATTTGTTGTTCTGTAGGCTTCTTGTATTTTCATTGGCAGGTCTTTCTTTAGGTTGGGAAAGTTTTCTTCTATGATTTTGTTGAATATGTTTTCTGTGCCTTTGAGTTGGATTTCTTCACCTTCTTCTATACCTATTATTCTTAAGTTTGGACTTTTCACGGTATTCCATATTTCCTGGATATTTTGTGTTAGTGATGAATCTTTGGTTGATGAATCTGTTTCTGTTGGTGTGTTTCAACTCCTGAGATTCTCTCTTCCATGTCTTGTATTCTGTTGGTTATGCGTACATCTGTATTCCTGATCATTTACCCAGCTTTTGTATTTCCACCATTGCCTAAGATTTGCTTTCTTTATTCTCTCCATTTCAGTTTTTAGGTCTTGAACTGTTTCTTGTATTTTTTTTTTTTTTGTCTTCAATTTCTTTAAGGGATTTTCTCCTGTCCTCTTTGAGGTGCTCTTTCAGGTCCTCTATCATTTTCCTGAAGATGTTTTTAAGGCCATTCTCTTCTGGTTCATCTGCATCGTGATGTTGAGGTATTACTGGTGTATGGTTCCTAATCTCCAGTGGTGTCATATTGGGTTTTCTGTTGTTGGATATGCTTTTACCTTGTCCTGTTCTCATCCTTTCTTCTGGTGGATGTAGCCAATGTTTTTTCTTCTCCTGGTGGGTGTGGGACCACGCTTCCCTTCTTGTAGATGCAAACTGATCCAATACTCTGATTTCTGTCCTCTTCTCATGGATGGAGGTGTCACTATTACCCGGGTGTCAGCAGTGTTCGGGCGTGCCTGTTCCGCTGGGCCTGCAGTTGGAGGCAGAGCTGTCACCGGGCCTTGGGGTGTTGAATCCCGCTGCCTAACTCTGTAGGGCACTCGGGTCGCTTTCTTCAGATGACTCTGAGCAGCAATGATGAACCAGAATTGGAAATATTTCCTGGCCTACCTGGGCTGGCAGATGGAGGCCAGGCTGCCGCTGGGTGTTCAGTGTTCAGAACCCACCACCACCGAACTGGGTCCAGTATGTAGGTCGCTTTCCTCAGATGTTTCTGAGCAGCAATGACGAAACAGAACCGGAAACAGTTCCTGGCCTACCTGGGCCTTCAGATCAAGGCCGGGCTGCCTCTGGGTGTTCGGTGTTCGGAAGCCACTGCTGCTGCCAAACTGGGTCTAGCACGCAGGTCACTTGCCTCAGATGACTGAGGCCTTTTATCATTAATAGAAGTTTGCCAAATTATGTGTTTCTCATTTTGTCCATTCACATTTGATTCCTCATCACTATTTAAACTTCCATCTAGAGCAGTATCATTTTTCAAAATAGGCAAAGAACTATCTATTCATCTTGTGAGAGATTGTCTCCCACTGCTACTGGGAATGACTGGACCTTTCTTGAAGTGGGGGACTTCTTCAGGCCCCTTTGGTGTTTCCCAGCCTTAATGGGTTTCTTTGCATGTCCCAGGTCAATCTACATTCATTGGTCCAGTGTCTGCCCTTACCACGTCTTCTACACAATCCAGAAGGCAGTGGCCTTCCGTATGTTAGAATTCGTTTGTCTACAATTTCTCTTAGTATGTCCCATTTTACCACAGTTGAAACATCTAGGTTCCTGATACCTTCGTGATCTCCAGGGGAAGGCTCTTCCTACCCAAGGTTCTGGTTCATAGTAGTGGTAACCTCTAGCCTCTTTGTACCTATGTTAACCTCTGTAAGGTGATTCTCCTTCCCAAGCCCTTACATCCTCACCTCTAGAACACTTAATTTCCTGTTACCTTTTTAAACCTTTCGAAATGGCTTCTCCTACCCAAGCTCCAGTGTCTTGCACATGATACTCAATGTTGGCTGCATGCAAAACCCATTCTTCTAGCGGAGCTGATCTGTTCTTTAATTATACTGCCCTAGTTAACCTTTGTACGAAGTCCTGGAACTGATCTGTAGGTCCCTGTTCTATTCTGGTATAAGCTTCTAGGTGTTCTCCTGGCTCATGAACCTTATCCCAGGCTTCTTTCCTGCATAGGTACAGTATATCGTCATCATATTCAGCCTGAGCCTGTGGGTTAGCATAAATACCCTCACCAAGAATCTTATCTAGAGTGCCTTCAAAACCTTCCTTTAAGCTCTGATGCCCAAGGAGCTTTGCCTCTTTGCTCACCAATGCCTTCCACTGGATTTGGCATGAATTCTCAAGTACAGCTGCTATCAATCGTTCCCAATCTGTGGGTGTTACCCTATTAAAGGTTGTCCATGAATGTAATTGCTGTTTTACGTATAGGCTATGGAGACCATATGAGACAACTGATTCTTTAATATTCTTAAGATCCTTCAGCTGTATAGGTTGCCATTCATAAGCCATCCATCCATGAGTGTGTTTCTTAGAAGATGGCTTTTCTACCATGGTATCTGGAGTGACTAATGGTATACGAAGAAGAACGTTAGAAGAATAGTCATGATACCTGAGTGGAGTGGGTGCCTGGGATTGGAGTGATTCTGCTTCTGAGGCATTCCAATGATCTTTAAGCATAGTAATGATATCCTTATGAAAAGTTTCAATCCCCTTAATCAAAAAAAAAAGATTCTAAGCATGTTAGTAAATCTGTAAATTGCTCTAACTGCTCCTCTACACATTTTTCTAAGTCTTTAATACGATCATCCTTAGGCAGCATCTGGATGACATGGAAACTGCCTTATAGGTATTGGAGTCTAGATTCGAGGTCATGATTTGCTGATTTTGAGTCCTCAGGAATCGATCGTATGGACCTATGTAATCTGTCAGCCCTGTACTCTAAATTATCTTCCAAACAATCAAATCCAGAATCAAATTTGTGATCTGCTACCTTAAATGCTTCAATAATTGATTGAATGACATTGTCCAATTCTTCAATCCTTTGCTGGGTATTTTGCACCTTTGCATATAGTTTCTGGGTAACATTGCCTATCTGAGTTTCTAGCTGGCTACAGATATTCTTTAGCTCATCACAGTCTTCTGACAGTCTAGACTCTAAGTTCTCAGACATGGAGGATCTCTCTGTGTTTATCTTATCATAAATACGCTGCATCTCATCTTGTGTAACAGACAGCTCTGTCTTTAACATACTGGACACAGAGCCAAGCTTATCATCTAATTTCTGTTCCACTTGCTGCACAATTGTGGTGTGACCTAATCTGTTCTCCAAACCTCATTGCATAAGCTGTTATTTCCTGTAAGCAGGTGGTTAGGTTATCCTTATCCCTGTTCCTGAGTCCTCTGGCTAGTAATATTATTTGTACAAACAAGCTAACTGCCATTACAGTATATAGGCCAGGCCAGTAATTGGCAAATTAGCTCCCTCCTCATACATTGAATTCATGTAATAAGCAAAAATATTACCAACTTGAGCAAATGATAAATATTCCACCATAATTTTACCTGATTTCTACTCTAGATGCAGTAACGATCTTTGATCAGCAGGTGGCACAGGCATTCAGCTACTAGGCATGGCATTTGGCAGCAATGGGTCAGGCAAGATGGTGATAGCCATGGAGACAGGGCACAAACGTAGCTGTTCTTATCTTAGAGAGTATATATACAGCCTTGTGGCCGCAACCAGTGAAAGAGATGTGGCTTTACTGCAGCACTGGCCATGAGAAGCCTCTGCTGAAAGCCGAGTCCTACTGGACTCTAGGCAGTTAGAAACTGTCTCCAAACTGGGCAGATGGTTCTGCAATGGGTTGGCAGCTAGCCGGGAGTACCTATGGAGACAGCGCTCTTTCCCAGCCTAGACTGCTATCGGGGTTGGTGGGGAGTGGGACCGGCAGACTGTCCCAAATGGGGCCAAGGCCCTGCTCCTGTCACCAGATAATAAGGGAAATTACCAATACAGAGCCAAATAGAAATATAAGGGTATTACTTACAGAGCAACCTAACCAGCCGGCGTGGCAGCAGCTGAAAGGGTGAAAATTGAAAGTGAAAGCCAGTCAACTGAAACTCTTATTCTACATCACCATGACCATGCCCAGGCATGGTCAGGCAGACCTGTAACCAGCCCCTAAGCAGGCATGAATACAGGTTTCCCTACAACAAGCCGTGTCTACAAGGGCCTATTCGAGGACAGTCTCCAAAACCACAGATACACCCTGTTTCCAAAATAAAAATAAAATAAAATAACATGAAAAAAAAGAAATAGCTTGAAATCTTATACAATGAATGTATCAATTGAAAACTTAACACTTGGTGGATATTTCTGACTCTTAATTTATTACTCCAAATTTACTTCTTAAGAAAGAGGATATACACCAAAGAAAGCCTTTGAGTATCATTTTCTTAGACTGTATTCACTGACATTATATGCCCTTGATTGAGTAATTGTGCCAGATAAAGTCTATATTGTTCAAGGCCTTGTCCATGGCCTGATAGTAGTTACCTACCACATTGTGAATATTGAAGGCTGTACAGGACACATGTATTGGAAAGTGAATTACCCTAGGAAAACTGTGATTCAGAGCTGTACTCTAATTTTTCCTCCATTGCTATGGAGAGAAGGGATCCCACTGGGATTGCCAAACAAAAATAAAGATATAAAATATGACATAATACCCATAAAGCAACACAATCCTACACAAACATGACCTCACATTGCATCTTCATTTGCCTTCTCTTTAGAAAATAATTTTGCCAGGCATTGGTGGCACTTGCCTTTAGTCCCAGTACTTGGGTGGCAGAGGCAGGTGGATCTCTCAGATTTCTAGACTAGCCAGGTCTATAAGAGCTAGTTCCAGGACAGCCTCTAAAAGCCACAGATAAACCCCTTCTCAAAAAACCAAAAAAAATGAAAATAATTCTATCTGTAAGCTGTAAGCATTCATTTTGCTTCTTCTATCTCAAAGGTTCCTTATACAGCTTCAGGGAATCACGTGTGTATGGGAAGTCATATACCCAAAAGTTGCTCAATTATACCAAAAATTCACTTGCTCAACTATGTCCTTAGCAACATGATTCATATTGGCCAGATCTTGGAAACAAACTTTATGCCCTTCAAATGCTGAATGGATTAAGAAAATATGTTACATTTACCCAATGGTATACTAATCAACAGTAAGAAATAAATAACATCCCAAAATATGAAGGCAAATGCAGAGAAATAGAAAATCCATCATGAGTGAGGTGTCAAAGAAACAAAAAAATAATATCAACCCACTCATAATTGGATATCAGACTTAAAGCAAAAGATACCTAGCCTACAATCCAGAACCCTGGACAAGTGACAACATTTTTGAAGAAAAAGAAGGAAGCAGAGGCAGAAATCCAACACTAACAATTTTGATACGCTCCAGGAGTTAATTCAAATGAGAAAGGAGACATATTATGAACAATGGAACCAAGAACCTGAAGGGAAGACCCAGAGAATTAGCTGACCTGAGCTAGTGAGAGATCACTGGCACTGGTCTAAAAAGGAGGGAATCATCATAAGACTGAACTCCACTCACTTAATACTGGTAACAATGGTGATTGTCAGAAAATATATGGCCACTAGATGTGTGTCCAATTTCTAACTTTAATGCACAAAATGACTTTATGGAACACATTCTATATGGATAGATACCTTAGTCAGCTTCAACAGAGAGTTATGGGGGCTTCAGATTTTCCTTGGTTCTGCCTCAACTAGATAATTGATCACTATTAGTGTAATTCCTAGGGAAGGTCTTACCAGCTCCAAGGAACATGTGAGTGTAATTGGGGAATAGGAGGTTTTAGGAGGAGAAGAGGGATAGTATTAGAATAAAAAAGTAGATAAAAAGAAAAATAACACTCAGGTGATTAATATCTCTTAATATCAGTGGACATCATATACTTATAAAAATGAACTGGGTAATAGATTGTATATCATTGAAAAAATATCTCTCCTGCTGCAAACAAGAAGCACAGCTCAAACTTAGACAGTAACTACCTCATAGTAAAAGATTGGAAATAATTATCCAGTCAAATGGACATAATAAAATCATGGTTCCCCAATTGTAAGAATGGCGTCTGGGAGCTCCCACTTGTTCAGGTCAGGTGTTTCTGTGGGACTCTCCAGCCTGGTATTGACCCATTTGTTCTTCATTGTTCTCTTATTGAAACTAGGTTACAGGAGTTCAGGTCATTGTTTAGCTTTTCTCGTATACTTCTGCTTTTATCAGCTACTGGATGAAATCTCTAGGATGGCATAAAAAGTAGTCATTAATCACATTCCATGGGATGTGCATTTAAGGTAGCATCTCCGTTATTGCTTATATTGTTAGACGGGATTATCCTTGTGTATCCAAGAACATTTGCCTAGTTCCATGTTTCTCTTTAAACCTATTATTTATGTCTCTATTGAGGTATCTCTTTTATAGCTGTCATCTATTCTTCCCTGATCAATCTTCCTGATCCATCTTGTTCGCCAATCGCATCCTCTACTACCCTCCTCTTTCTCCTACCTACCTCCTCCTTCACCATGCTCTATAATTATGCAGGAGATCTTGTACGTTTCCCATACTCTGAGGAACCATGTATGTCTCTCTTAGGGTCCTACTTGTTCCTAGCTTCTCTGGTGGTGTGGATTGTAGGCTAGTTATCATTTGATGTATGTCTAATATCCATATATTAATGAGTAAATAACATGTTTGATTTTCTTGTATTAGTTAACTCACTCATAATGGTTTCTTCTCATTTCTTCTAATTGTTGTATTGTTTCTTTTTCTACTGAGTAGTACTCAATTTATTAATTGCATCAAATTTTCTTTGGTCATTCTCCAATCGAGGGATATCGTGGTTATTTCCAGGATTTTAGTATTATAAATACTACTGTTATGAACGTAGCTGGGTAGATGTCCTTGTTGTATGAATTTAAATCATTTGGGTATGTTCCAAAAAATGGAATTTCTAGATGGTGAAATACACTGATCCCATAATGTCAAAAAATTCCCATACTGACTGCAGGAAGGTTTGTACAAGTTTTCCCTCCCAACAGCAAGAGAAAAACATTCCGGTTTCTCCATATCCTCTCCCGCATAAACTCTCCATGGTGGGTTTTCTGTGTCCAATTTGGCAGGTGTAAGATATTATGATTTACATTTCCTTGTTGTCTAATGATATTGGTCAATTTCCTATGTTTCTTTTAGCCATTTGCGATTACTATATTGACCAAACTAAAGTCCTGAATGATCAAAGACTTCAATCTAAATCCAGCCAGAATGAAACACTTTGAAGAGTAACCGTGAGGTAGCATTGAATGAATCAGTTTGGAGGGCATACTACTTCCTGAACATAACAGTAGCACAGAAACTCAGATCGACCATTCAGTAATGGGGCATACTGAAACTGAGAATATTCTGTAACAAAAAACACATAGTCAACAAGAAAAGAGAGCATCCCACACAATGGGAAAAGATTTTCCCCATCTCCAGATCTAGCCAAGGGCTAACATCTAAAATAAACACATAACAGAAGAAACTAGTCATCCAAAGACCAAATAATTCAATTAAAAAGTGAGTAACAGAACTAAATGAACAACACCCAATAGGGTTTTACTTCTTATGGAAGCAAAAACTTCTAATAAAGACTTGGAGCAGATCCTTCACAGACTGTATTTAGTGAGGTTACATACGCTCATGATGGTTAACAGTTCTAGGTACTTGAAAATGGGTAAAATTTTTCTGTACGCTCATTTGGAGATTTAAGTCCAGTGTATCTGGGAGGTAGCATTGAAGAAATTTCTACAGTAGTCCATTTCCTGAATATAACTGTACCAAAGACACTCAGTAATAGGGCCTCGTGAAATTGAGATGTTTCTGTAAAGGAAAAGATATAGTCAACAAGACAATATAGCAGCAAACAGAATAAAGAAAAGATATTTACCAATCCCACGTCTAGCCAATGTTTGATTTCTACAATATACAAATGACTGAAGAATCCAGTCACCAAAACAACAAATAATCTAATTTAAAACTTGGGTACAGAACTAAAGAGAGAATTCACAATAGGGTTTTACTTCTTATGGAAGAGAAAATCTACTAATAAAAGACTTGGAGGAGGTACTTCATAGACTATAGTTATTGAGATTAGGTACTCTCATGTTGGTTAACAGATCTAGTTTCTTCGAAATGCCCAAACCTTGGGTCACAGGCTCAATTGACGAATCAATTCCATTTTTTTGGTGTCCTTAAATGTTGTACACTGTCATTACCTTAGGATATTAAAATCCCCAAGGGCAAAACTCCATCTGAGTTGCTCCATGGTTTTTTGGCCCATGATATGGGCAGAGAGATTTCTGTCTAATTTTCCATGAAACACTTTGCATCTGTCTGTCAGAGTCTATTACATCCTCAAATTCTAACCAACCCCACCCAGTCATGACTTCACAATATATCTTCCTGTACTCGGGCAGAAGTCAAAAGTCTCTCTCTGTCTATAAGCATTTTTACTTCTGCTTCACCACAGTAATAAACTATAGCTACAGCCCAGTACACATGTGAGTAAATGCATAATTATGCTATTCAAGCTGATTGATGACCACTTAGATATATGCCATATGCTGCATTTCCCAAAATGGATGCAACCCTATGTTTATTGTACTTTTATTTGGCTTAAGTCTTCCTTGTTTTTCACTCATACATTTTGGTACATTAGCTGTGGTACTTTATGGATTTTCCCTCCATTTTTTATTTAAATTAAAAACAAGATTGTTTTACCTGTCAATCCCAGTTGCCACTTCCTCCACTGTTCACCTGCACCTCAATAATACTCTACATATCCCATAACATTTCTGCTCCCGTGGGAGAGTGAATTCTTCCATGGGGGCAGTTATAATTCTGTCATATCCTGTAGGATGAGGCCTAGGTACTCCCCTTTAGCCTAGGCTATGGAAGTATACCCCTGTGTGAAATGGGCTCCCAAAATCCATTCCTATGCTATGGATATGTACTCATGTAGTACAAGAGTTCATAGGGTCGTGATCAGTTCCATGCTTGTTACCCAGTGATCAGTCTGGGGGCCAAGTGCTCACCCTTGTTCAGGTCAGCTGTCTCTGTGAGTTTCCACAGTCTGGTCTTGATCACTGTGCTCATCACTCTTCCTTCTCTGTAACTGTATTCCATTTCACTTCAGTGTTTAACGGCGGGTGTCTGCTTCTACTTCCATCAGCTGCTGAATGAAGGTGCTATGGTGACATATAAGTTAATCATCTATCTCATTATCAGTTGATGGCATTGAAGGTAGCCTGTCCACTGTTGTTTGGATGGTTAGTTGGAGCCATACTTGTAGAGTTCCATACATATTCGTTGTGGCTGATTTCTGCTTAAACCTATACTGGTTCCCTATATGATGGTGTCTCTTGTTTTGTTTTCCTCCGACATGCTGAGGCCCAGTGTCAGTTCTGTGTCCATCTGCTGGCCCAGGATCCTAGTTTGGCAGTAGGATCTCACACGCTGAGACCCAGTGGAAGTTCTACTGGCCCAGGATTCGAGTTTGACAGCAGGATCCGACACCCCAGGCCCAAAGGCAGTTCTGCCTCCATAAGCTGGACAAGGTAGGCCAGGTGCTGTTTCCAGTTCCATTGGTTGTCACTACTTAGAGTCATCTGACACTAGTGATCTGTGAGCCTGATCCGAGTTTGGCGTCGGGCTCTGACATGCCGAGGCCCAGTGTCAGATCTGCATCCATCTGCCATCACAGGATATGAGTTCTTGGTGGGTGCTGATGCGCCAAGGACCAGTGGCAGTTCTGTGCCCATCCACTGCCCCAGGTAGGCCAGGGGTTGTTTCCAGTTACATTTGTTCAATGTTCAGTTTCTATGTTGGAGTTTCCCATTCCAAGTAAACAAACACCAACACTGTTGCTGTGAAGGCCATGGAGTGTCTCTCTCTGGGACCTCTCTCCATGCCCATGCTTGGGTGAGTGGCAAAATGCAGAGATAATTTTCTCGGACAGACCAAATGATGAGATAACCCTTCAGATCAGTGTGTATCCCAAGGATGAGGTCCAACAATACATTGGCTGAATCACCTGTGGGTTTCAGAATTATTTGTTTGGCAGTTTCTTCCCTCCACTGTTCAGACCCCTGTGCTGTATCAACTGTTCTGGCATTTTTTGTTCCACAATTGTCGATGAGTTAAGAGTGACTATGTCTTCTGAGATGTTGGGAACTGGGCCTCCTTCATCCACCTCCATTAGAACTACATCTTATGTTTAGGGAATCTAGCAGTTATACTACTGTGGAAAAACATTCAATGCCTTTATGTGGAAGTATGTCAAATACCCTAAGAAGTACATCAATGGAATAAGAAAATTCAAGGAATCATAGTACTGTAAAAAAGGTGAGTTTTCCATGGTTAGCTTCTTCCAGGAATATTTAAATTCCATTTCTGAGATTAAATGGAAATATCATTGGACTGCATATACTTGGGTGCATGAGATGATGTCAGCAGCAGGACAGAGTTCATTAGGCAGAGACAGAATCATCCATGAGTATGTTGCGAGCCTGCCTCTGGACATTATATGCAATTTTCCTAGCCTAGACTAAGCCTTGGCCTTTCTTTGTGTCTGTCTTCCTTTTCATTCTCAAACTCTCTATCACTCATTGTCTCAGTCTTTGTCTCTGTGTATCTCTGTCTCTCACTGTCTGTGTCTCTATGTATATGTCTCCACACCCTGGGCAGGAGTCTATAATTCTACCTGCTTTGCAATGTGTTTGCTTGCTATAAAAAGACAAAGTCTCTGTCTCTCTCACTGTCTGGTCCTCTGTTTTTCCTCTCCACCCTGGGTGAATACCTACAGCTGTACTTGCTCTGGACTGGTCTCTACCTAAACTAGCTTTTATCTATCCATTTGTATGTGTCCCTTTCTCTCTCTCTCTCTCTCTCTCTCTCTCTCTCTCTCTCTCTTTCTCTCTCTCTCTTTCTGTGTGTGTGTGTGTGCCTGTCTTTATCTCTGTCCCGTAATTGATGAGCATGCTAAACCTCTCTACAATGGCATAATTAAGGTGCTTTTTTATTGTCCAAAAGATACCCATCCCATTGCAAAATGAGAATGCTTTCAGCCAAGTTGCTTCTATCATAAAGAGGCAGCTGAGGTGTCTCCAATTTATGTTTTTGGTTAACCCTAAATATTCCTGTAAATTCAGAGTGCTGAATGACACCCAGACAAACAGTTCCAAAAATGCACTCCAGATAAATAGTATTCATGCTCTCATTGAATCCCAGATTCCTTTCCTCCTCATCTGGGATCCCTCTTTCAGCAACGACTCCCTCATCTGACCAATCACCCCTATCATACCAGGACTTCAGAAGCATTTTCTATTCTAAACTTAACCTCATCTCCTACAATGCTGAAATGGGGAGAGGTCTAGGAGACACAAGTGTGTTCCACACGGCCTGTACAAGGAAGGAGCAACCAGATAAATCAGGAAGTGTTAGTACTACAACTTTCTCAGGTCACCCAATGATGGTCAATGTCCCTACTTCAGCAGGATGCAGTTTTGAAAACTACATATCCTTATTCATTAATTGCCCTTTCTAACACCCCAACATTCAGTATTCAGAGAAAGTGGAAATGAAAGGTGCAGGCATCAGGTTGGCCTGTCCAAGGCACCTGGCAAGATGCACTGACTCAGCCAGTACTCTGTTCAGTCTAGGATCCATGGTTACTAAGACTGCAGGCAGGTTTAAAAGACCCCTTTAAAAGACGGTGCCCGACCCACTTATCCTCTCTTATTCTCTGTGTCTCTCTCTATCTCTATCACTATCTATCTATGTATCTATGTATCTATGTATCTATGTATCTATGTATCTATGTATCTATGTATGTATGTATGTATGTATCTATCTATCTATCTATCTATCTATCTATCTATCTGTCATTTCCCTCTCACCTTCCACTTCCTCTCTGCTATCTGTTCTTTCCTATTCTTCTGTTCCTGTTTCTCTCTTTTCTGTCTCCGCCATTGACCCTCGCCCACCCTGACTAAAATCTTCAGTTCATGGACTTTTTAAGGTAGGTGTTCCATTGCTCAGTGTTCAGTTCCATTTCGAACTTTCCCCTTCCACGTAAACCAATGACCAACACTGGTGTTGTGAAAACCACAGAGGGTCTCTCTCTGTGACCTCTCTCCATGCCTATGCTTGGATGATTGGGAAACCACAGAGACAATTTTCTTGGACTGACCCCGTCAGGTTGGTGTGTATGCCATGTTTGAGTTCTAACACTCCTTTCGCTGAATCATTTCAGTTTTAAGCATTATGCCTTCGTCAATTTCTTCCCTCCTCATTTAGGAATTCTGTGTTGACTTGAATGTTCAGGGAATTTGTTCTGCCCTTGTCCATGAGTTCAAGCTGACTCTGATTTCTGACATTGGGAGTACCAAGCCTTCTTCGGCCTTGCCCAAGTGATATACATTGTATGATTAAGGGATCCTTCTGGTTACTATAACATGGAAAAACTCTTCGAATGCTTTAAGGGATGAATGTCGTGATCACCCAAGTTGTGCATCAATGGACTAAGAAAATCAAAAGACACACATTACTCAACAAAGTTTAGTTTTGAGAACTCCACAGTTTTGCATGGTAGCTTCTTCAAGGAAGGTTTGAATTCCATATATTAGATTAGATTGAAGGATCATCGGACTGAAGGTAATTGGGTGCACCAAATGATGACAGCAGCAGAACAGAGCTCCTTGGACCAGTTATTCACTTATCTCAGCCTACATTAAGCCTTGTTTCTCTGTGTGTCTCTCTGTCTGTGTGTTTGACTTTTCATCTCTAACTCTGTATCACTCACTGTCACTGTCTCTTTGAATCACTGTCTCTCATTGTCTTTTTCTGTATATGCCTTTTCACCTTGGTAGGCCTCTACAACTCTACCTGATTTGAAACGGGCCTGAGGGCTAACTGAGCGCCGCCCCTCTCTCTCTCTCTCTCTCCCACTGTCTCACTCTCTCACTCTGTATCTGGCCTTCTGCCATTGCCTCAAAAACCTGGGTTAATACTAGCAGCTCAGGACTTCCTCAGGACTGTTCTCCACTTAATCTGATCCTTTTGTCTATCTGTCTGCATGTGTCTATCTCGTTGTGTTTGTCTGTCTCTCTATCAGAGTAGTCAAGAGCATGCTAAAACATTCTAAAATGGCAAAATTAAGGTGCTTTTTTATGGCCCTATGGTTACACTTATTTTTCAGACATGTGAATGTTTTCAGCCAAGTTGCTTTTATCAAAAAAGGCAGCTGATGTGGCTCTAATTTATGGTTTTGGCAAACCAGGAGTATTCCTGTAAGTTTCAGGGTGCTGACTGTGACCCATGCAAAAAGTCCAAAGATTCACTCCAGATAAATGGTATTCAGTCCCTCTATGATCACAGATTCCTCTCCTCCTCATCTGTTGCCTTTACGGGAAAACCCACCTTCAACTGGCCATGCAACCCTCTGTCACCAGGAATTCAGAAATATTTTTTCTAAACTTAGCCTCATCTCCTACACTGCAGACATCTGCCGAAGAATAGGCTGCCCAAGAGAGTGCCGCACATTCTGGAAATCCGTTGAGCAACTACGTACTCCAGGGTCTGGTAGTAACCCACTATTTTCAGGGCCCCCTAAGGTGGTCAATTAACCTTCATCAAAAAGAAGCAGTCTTGACAACTCAACATTGTTATTCCCTAACTTGCCAAGTCTAAAATCCCAAATTTCCATAATCTGTGAAAGTGTGAATGAAAGGCCATGGCATGCAGCTACCTGCCCATGACACCTGGAAAGGTGCAATCACTCAGCATGTACTCTGATAAGTCCAGGATTCCATGGGTACTAAGTCTGCAGGCAAGGATATAGGATGCCTTTAAAAGATATATCCCTACCCACTGCTGATGATTTATTCTCTCTGTCATCTTCCAGTTCCTCTCTGCAATCTGCTATCTGGTATCTTCCTCTGACTCTCTTCATCTCTTCTCCTGTCTCCCTCACTCACCCACTGCAACCATGTCAGAAAATCTAAAGTTCATGGTCAATTTAAGATTTGTGTACAATTACTCAGGGTTCGGTCTCCATAGTGAGCTTTCCCCTTCCACGTAAACAAATGATCAATCCTGTAGCTCAGAAAGCCATGGAGTCTCTCTCTCTGTGAAGTCTCTCCATACCCAGGCTCGGTTGAGCGGGACATCATAGAGATCTTTTACTGGGACTGACACAACAGTGAAATATCCCATTAGGTCAGTGTGTTTCCCAAGGATGAGGTCCACCACCACATTCGCTGAATCACCTGTGTGTTTCAGAATTATGTCTTTGCGAGTTTCTTCCCTCCACTGTTCGGACCCCTGTGTTGTCTCAACTATTCTGGCCTTTGTTGTTCCACAATTGTCGATGAGTTAAGGCTGACTCCGTCTTCTGAGATGCTGATAACAAAGCCTCCTTCAGCTACCTCCACTGGAATTACATCTTATGTTTAAGGGAATCTGTCAGTTACTGTTACCGTGGAAAAAAACATTCAATGCTTATGTGTGGAGGAATATCAAATACCCTAAGAAGTACGTCAATGGAATACGAAAATGAAAGGAATCACATTACTGTAAAAAAAAAAAGGTGAGTTTTCCATGGTTAGCTTCTTCCAGGAAGGTTTGAATTACATTTCTTAGATTAGATTGAAACATCATTGGACTGCAGATAGTTGGGTGCATGAGATGATGTCAGGAGCAGGACAGAGTTCATTAGGCAGAGACAGCATCATACATGAGTATGGTGGGAGCCTGCCTCTTGATGTGATATGCACTTATCCTAGCCTACACTAAGCCTTGGCCTGTCTGTGTCTCTGTCTGTCTGTCTCTCATTTCTTCTCTAACTCCCTATCACTCACTGTCTGTCTCTGTCTCTGTGTATCTCTGTCTGTCACTGTCTGTGTCTCTATGTATATGTCTCTACACCATGGGCTGGAGTCTATAATTCTACCTGCTTGGCAATGTGTTTGTCTGCTACCCTAAGCCAAAGTCTCTGTCTCTCTCTCTGTCTGGTCCCCTCTTTTTGCCTCTGCACCCTGGGTGAATACCTGAAAATGTACTTGTTCTAGACTGGTCTCCACCGAAACTGATCTTTCATCTGTCCCTTTTTATCTCTCTCTCTCTCTCCCTCTAACTCTCTCTGTCTCTCTGTCTCTCTTTCTCTCTCTCTCTCTCTCTCTCTCTCTCTCTCTCTCTCTCTGTGTGTGTGTGTGTGTGTTTGTGTGTGCGTGTGCGTGTGCGTGTGCGTGTGCGTGTGTGTGTGTGTGTGTGTGTGTGTGTGTGTGTACAAGTAATGAAGAGCATGCTAAACCTCCATACGATGGCAAAATTAAGGTCATTTTTGTATTGTCCGAAAGATACCTTTCCCATTCCAAAATGAGAATGCTTTCAGCCAAGTCGCTTCTATCATAAAGAGGCAGCTGATGTGTCTCCAATTTATGTTTGGTACACCCAAAATATTTCTGTAAGTTCCAGGAAGCTGAAAGTGAGCCATGCAAAGAGATTCAAAGATGCACTCCAGGTAAACCGTATTAAGCCACTCAATGATCCCAGATTCCTTTCCTCCTCATCTGGGATCCCTCTCTCAGGAGCCACTCCCTCATCTGACCACTAACCCCTCTGATATCAGGCCTTTAGAAACATTTTCTTTTCTAAACTTAACCTCATCTCCTACACTACTGATATCTGGCGAGGTCTAGGAGGCCCGAGTGTGTGCTACACGACCTGTACAAGGAAGGAGCAACCAGATACTCCAGGAAGTGGTAGTACCACAACTTCATCAGGCCACCAATGATGGACAATGCCCCTATATCAGCAGGATGCCATCTTTAGGACTTGACATCCACATTCCCTAAATTGTCAACTCTACCACCCCAACATTCAGTATTCAGGGAAAGTTGGAATGAAAGTTCTAGGCATCAGTATGTCCTGTCCAAGACACCGGGCATGATTCATTCATTCAGGCAGTACACTGTTCATTCCAAATTTCCATGAGTATTAAATCTGCAGGGTGGTTTAAACGACCCCCTTAAAAGGCAGATCCTGGCCCTCTCAGGCTCTCTTATTTTCACTCTGTCTCTCTGTCTCTGTCTCTGTCTCTGTCTCTGTCTCTGTCTCTCTCTTCTTCTTCTTCTTCTTCTTCTTCTTCTTCTCTTTCTTCTCTCTCTCTCTCTCTCTCCCTCTCTCTCTCTCTCTCTCTCTCTCTCTCTGTCTGTCTGTCTCACACATTTCTCCTCCTCTCAGCTATCTGCTCTCTGCTCTTCCTATAACCCACTTGGTCTCTTCTCTTGTGTCCACCACTCACCCTCTCCCACACTGACAGAAATCCTTGGTTCATGGAAATTCTAAGGTTGGTGTTCCATTGCTCAGTGTTCAATTTCCATAGTGGGATTTCCCCTTAAACATAAACAAAGACCTACACTTGAGCTGTGAAAGAAGTGGAGGGTCTCTCTCTGTGACCTCTTTCCATACCCAGGCTTGGTTGTGCGGGACACCACAGAGATTTTTTCTGGGACTGACCAGACGGTGAAACACTCCATCATGTCCATGTGTTTCCCAAGGATGAGGTCTACCACCACATTTGCTGAATCAACTATGTGTTTCACATTTACTCCTGTGGGAAGTTCTTCCTTCTACTGAAAGGATGCCTGTGTCATATCAACTGCTGGGTTATTTTTGGTTCCACAATGTCGATGAGGTCAGGCTGACTCCATGTTCTGAGATGTTGGGTACCAAGCCTCATACAGCCACCCCTATTGGAAGTAACTCTTATGATTACGGGAATCTAGTGGTTACTGTTAATGTGGCAAAACCATTCAATGCCTTTTTGTAGGGGAATGGCATAAACACTAAGAAGTACACCAAGTGACTATGAAAATGAAAAGAATCAGAATACTGTTAAAAAGGTGAATTTTCCATGGTAGGTTTAAATTCCATTTCTTAGATTAGATTGAAAGATCATTGGACTGCAGGTACTTGGTTGCATGTGATGATGTCAGCAGCAGTCAGAGTTCATTAGGCCGAGACAGTATCCTCCGTGCCTGTGTTGGGAGGCTGCCTCTGGACCTGATATTCCCTTATTTCAGCCTAAACTAATCATTGGCCTGTTTGTGTGTCTGTCTGTCTCTTTGTCTCTCATTTCATTCTCTAACTCTCCCTCTCTCTAGCACTCACTATCTCTGTCTCTGTGTATCTCTGTCTCTGAGTCTCAGTGTGTCTCTGTGTATGTCTCTACACCCTGGGTGGGATTCTATAATTTTCCCTGCTTTCCAATGTGCCTGACTGCTACAGTGAGACAAAGTCTGTCTCTCTCTATCTCTCTCTCTCTCTCTCTCTCTCTCTCTC
>NW_023277265.1:0-18303 GCF_003668045.3 Cricetulus griseus | reverse complement strand
TGTCACAGTAGGAATTTTAAAACCAGGTTTAAGAATGGCATCAATAATATTTCTAGTAGAAAAATGTTGTATGATGTTTTACTCTTTTACTTTTTTGGGGGCAACCAACCAGCTTCCGAATAAATCATACATGGAGTTTTATTATTACCTATGAATGCCTGGCCGTACCTTGGCTTGTTGCTAGCCAGCTTTTCTTAATTTAAATTATCCCATCTTTTGCCTCTGGGCTTTTTATCTTTCTCTTCTGTAAATCTTACTTTCACTCTTACTCCTTGGCTGGCCCACTGGGCCGCTGGCCCTTGATATCTTCCTCTTGTTTTCTCCTTGCTTCTCCCCTTCGTCCTCATTTCTCCCTGATTTGTCCTTTCTGCCTGCCAGCCCTGCCTATCCTTGCTCCTGCCTTGCTATTGGCAGTTCAGCTCTTTATTAGACCATCAGGTATTTTAGACAATTAAAGAATCACAGCTTTGCCTAGTTAAACAAATGTGGCATAAACAAAAGTCACACACCTAAAAATAATATTCTACCACAGGAAAAAAAGTGTATGTTAATTAAATTGCACACCTGGAAATAAAATATTAATTACATTCTTTTAAACACTTTGAAGTATCAGTGTGGTTGCTTCCTGAACATTTCTACTGAACGTTAGTCCTGTATGTTCTTTATCTGTAGCAGGTGGGGGCTTGAAAACCTTTGTTAACTCCAAGGCATATGTAGAATCAATTTACTGGCATCTGAACATCAATGGCGAGTATATTCACATTGAGTATATTTCAGTCTATATTCTTCAGTCTTTTATTTTAGGTATTGATTACTAGTTTGCAGATTAAATATGTTCTTTATGTACTTACTTTAATCATAGCTATTTCATATTAATATCAACTTTATGAGTGAGTTTACAGAAATAGAAATAACAGAGATTAAATCATGCTAGTTTCATGAAGAACTGAAAAATTCATACCACTCTGTGAGACTCAGGAAATACAAGGCCTTGCAAGAAGATTCCTAAATTGAAGGATTTAATTATCTAGCAAGGCTCCTAATTAGTTCTTGTAAATTATAGTGAACATGTCTTAAGGTGAAAACTATTAAAACATTTAGATAAAATGTATTTCAGAGTGCATTTACTGACGTTTCATGTATTTTATGTAGTTTAATTTTAACAGCAGTTAAGAGTTGATTGTTTGGTTGTTAAGTAGGTGTCAACCAACAGCTGCAAAATCTTCAGCAGCTTTAACTGGCACTACAAAACATGCTCTTAGTTCAAGGCAAGCTAGAGACAAACAGGAAAGTGATAATATTTGTCTAGTTCAATGCCAGAAATACACAAGAATTATTTATGTAGATGTTAATCAGCAGAAATTCCATAAATAATCACAGAAAATTGGAGCAAATGGTATTTACACACACACACACACACACACACACACACACACACGAAAATTTGGGGGCTGAAAAGAGACTCTGTAATTAAGAGCACTGGCTGCTCTTCCAGAGGATCTGAGTTCAATTCCCAGGAACCACATGGTGGCTCACAACCATTCATAATGAGATCTGGTGCCCTCTTCTGGTGCTCAGGCATACATGCAGGCAGAACACTGTCCACACGATAGATAGATAGATAGATAGATAGATAGATAGATAGATAGATAGATCTTTAAAAAAAGATTTTTAAAGAATTATTGAGAGAAAAGCAAAAGCAGTTAAAGGAAACTCTGATTGCCAGGATTTGTACCGCTGTCACTTCAGAAGCCTGCACTCTCTGCTTGTTCTATCATAAAGGAAAGGCTGCCAAAAACACAAATGAGGGAGTGATGGGGAATGTACTGTGTATGTTTGTCTTTTGATTGTTAAATAAAATACTGTTTGGCCAATGAGACAGCAAGTAGACGGGACTAGGAGTCAAAGAGGATTCTGGGAAATGTAGTAGAGAAGTGATGATCCAGGCAGGAAGTGACATAGCAAGGAGACTCATATTTAAGCAAAGGAGAAACAGGAAGGGCCCTCTTTTCCCCTCCGCTCCTGCTCCAGTGGCACAATGTGATCCACTGACAAGGAGGGATGCCAATAAGGCGTCCGAAAAGATAAATCTTATAAAATATATAGGTTTATGATAGTTAAGACTGAGCTAACAGATGAGAATCCTAGTCATTGGCCAAGCAGCCCAATGTGGAGAGGGGAGTTGGACACACATTCCCACAACTGGCATAGGAATATTGGCAGTTGTTAGGTGCTAGGAGATGGAAAGTCCATTTATGATAAGAGTGTAGCCCTTGGTAAATTAAGCAAGCCCCAGAGAAAGGCCATACAACCAAGAACATTTGGGAATCATGAATTGATTTTAATGTTTTTTTTCTTGTTGTTATTTTTAAGACACAAAGTTGGGTGGATAGAAAAATGAAGTGTGTTGGGAAAGTGTTGGAAGAGGAAGAAACTATTATCAGAATTCACTATGTTATAAAAGAGAACTCCCAAAGAACTAATAAAGACGCCCCAACAATTATCCTCTATTTGTACCTGATGAGATTTAAGTCATGGGGCAGCGTTCTTGGGTTCTAGACAATGGCTTCTTTTGCTTGTTTGTTTTTGCTTAGCTATTTTCCTCTTTCATCGTCAATCTAGGACTCCAGCTCACAGACAGTGCATCAGTGTTGTGCATAGTTAACATGGTTCTTATTACTTTGTTGACCTACTCTAGAGCATCTCTCAGCATTCCCAAAGACTTGTCTGTGACATGATTCTAGATTCTGCCTAGTCGACAGTATCAGCCAGAACACACACCTAACCATCACTTCTGCGGTAGTATTCTATTGCTCACACGGAAAAATAATACACCAAAGATGCTCACAGGACACAATGTGTGATGGCTTCAATGACAATTGTCCTCCACAGTCTCATCTGTTCTCCCTTGATGACAATGTTTGGGAAAGTTATAGAATCTTCAGGAGGTGCAGCCTAGTTAGATGAGATGCATTACCATGAACAGACTCGCAGGCTTTGAGGATTCATAGCCTGCACCTCCAGTTCCTAAATCTCTCTCTCTCTCTCTCTCTCTCTCTCTCTCTCTCTCTCTCTCTCTCTCTCTCTCTAGTCTAGGAATGAAAATGTGATATGTGATCAATCAGCTTCTGTTTTGACCTCCATGCTACAATATCTCAATACACTCTATCTCTCTGGAACCCTAGCTATAATAAACAGTTCCTTCCTACAGTTGTTTGTGGCCATGATAATTTATCACAACAGAAAAGTAACTAATGGACAGTGATTCAAGGGCACTTTAGTGTGACTACTGAAGATAATGTGTTTAAAAGCTTCTGTGTGTGTGTGTGTGTGTGTGTGTGTGTGTGTGTGTGTGTGTGTGTGTACAGAAGTTATATTTTAATTGAAGAACAAAAAATCAAGCATACAGAATTTCAAAAATTATTAAAGCTAGGAACCATAAGCAGATTACCAAGGAATCCAATTTGATTCAGAAAAGATATCCAAAATTTAAATCAAATGAGGTTTCAAAATAAACCTTCTTTAGGTATTACAGACATTAGTTTGTTATATCCTTAAAAGCACCATACTAATAAATCTAATACACAAATCAGTAAATTCGATGCTTAAATTACAAGCTCATGGAATTTGAAAAGAGACACTTTCAATCTTTAACTGAAGGGATCTCTGGATGGAATCACTACCTTCAAGCAAAATTACAGATATTCTTTGAGATTTTTGTCTGTAGTTTATACAGTTTTTTGTCTCAATGATTCCCACACTGACTGAAACTTCATCTTCCACTCCCAAAGCTGTCCTGTATTTACTTGTTGAGCCTGGAAGCATTTTTTCTTTTTTGACATTCTTCAGAGCTTTGAAAACAAATGCTTTTTCTCCCCTTGGGGAATTTACAACATCTGCTGAAATAGTTCAATTCTTCTTTCCTTTAGAAGATGAAGTCAAAGATGAAAAGGTGTGGTTATTCTAACCACAGCAACAATGGAGACTTCCCATCACCAAAGATCAGTCATTGGAAAATAGGATTCTTGAGGATAGAGAAGACTTCTCAATAAAGAGAAAACGGGAAAGGTCTGAGAAGTCCGAATTCCTATAGATACAGATGTAGCTAATGAAGATGTAGACATAGATAAAGATGCTATGGATATAAATACAAAAAGAAATGAAGGCAAACCCATACTGGGACAAATCAGTTCTCAAGAAATGTTTTTTTTTAATTTTTATTAACAACTTATCTGGAAGCTGATCAATTCAAAGAAGTGTAGAATAGGCATAGAATTATGGCTTCAACTTCAAAATCTTCACTGTGTTATATATTTTATGACTATGCCAGATACATTCCAGTTTTCAGTGGTCTTTGATGAGAAACCGAAGGAAAACTAATTACTGTAGAAGAATTCTCTATGATTAAGTGGAGCAAGCATTTGCAGTGGAAATTTAATTTATCTGTCAATTCGTTACACAAACACAGATTAGTTTAGGTGCAATCATAGTGATATTTTCGTCTTTCTGCTGTAGTGAGAGCTATATTCACAAGATCTATTTTCATGAATAAAACATCACTAGGTCATTTTCAATGTCATTTAGGGTAGCTAAAGCAAAAATTGCCTCTGGGACAAAAGATGCCATTAAGTGAAGACACCATCACCTTTGTCTAAGACACTGCTTGTTATCTGCTGAGTCTGAACAAGAGAACTCTATTAATGCTAGCTTCCAAATGTTATATTAACTGCCTGTGAACCCTGGAACAGGACTGATTCACCAGTCCATGCTTTGTGTGCCTATATCTCATATTAATATTTCTTAGGACACTAACAGCAAAACACATGTAGATAGGCATGTTCACATGATTTTCAAACGTTATTAAAAATAGCATAACCATACCTAAAAATTTAGAATACCCAATGAGAACTATAAATAACAATAATGGAAACAGTGAAATAATTAAAAACATTGTAAGCATTCTTAGTTTTGGCATTGTCTTCAATTATTTCTATTCGTAGTAACAATCAGTGAACATTTTTCAAAAAATCTGTACTTCCTTGATTGACTCATTCCTAAATTTCTAGTATGCTTTTTAGTTGGATTTTTTGGGCTTAATGAAAAATTCATATCTCTCAAACACATGAACCACCAAGCTTACTTTTCTATACTAAGCAAACTGCATTCTATTAAATTGAATTACTATTCACATAACCAATTAATCAAACTTTGGAAATTTAAAAACATTCACCCAATTTAAATGAAGAATATGAATTCTTTAATTCAAGTATCAGATGCCTACTCTGTGTTGAATTGTGTGCCCTGAAATGATGAGCTAATTCCAGAACATAAAGGTCTGAAATGTTGTGGGAAATTGGAACCTATGCTTGGGTAATGAAGTTAAAACATGTCATATCCTACTAAGATGGTCCTAACACAATGACTGCTGTCTTTATATGGGGCAGGTGGAGATGTCACTCACATGGGAAGAAGGGTCATGGGAAGTTAAAGGGGATTTGGAGAAATTAATCTATAAGCCAAGGGTCACAGAGGATTACAGCCACACTGATTCTTCGCCAAAGTCTCCAGAGAAAGAAACATGGTCTGCTGGCTTACTGGCTCTGAAATTGTAAGGAAGTTTATAGTTTTTTCCCTGTCCTTTCAGATATTAGTTTTATGTCAGTATTATTAAGATATTCAAATTAACTAATTATTAAGCATGATATGCTGGTTAGTTTTAAATGTCTACTTGCCACAACCTAAAATCACCTGAGAAGACTACCTCAATTGAGGACTCTGTGTAAGTCTGTGATGATTGTCTTGATTGTTGATTGATGTAGGGAATTACGACCTATTGTGGGGGCCACCATTCCCATCACTCATGCTGGAGTGATGCTGGTGATGCAGTAGTCTTCCAATCAGTTTGCTTTTCTAAGCTCCTCTCTTTAAGTAACCCCAGTAAACTCATTAGTTCATCATGTTGGATTTTGGTGGCATTTTCCAGTCAAGGATTAGTAGATATTTATTTACCTCTGCCAAGGAACAGTGTCACACAATAAGGTAATTTGAAGGACCTGATGCCAACCAATCGATTTTGTTTAAATTTATGCTAAATATTTTATTGGCTCAGAATTTTTCTCCTTACAATACATTTTGATTATATTCTCTTCACTCCCTTGACTCTTCCCAGAGGTTTTCTACCCACCCAACTTCATCTTCTGCCTCTCGAAATAAAACAAAGCAAAAGCACACAAAAGAATATGGAGTTCAATTTTCATAGGCCAACTATTCCTGAGCATGGGGCCTGATCTTGAGTGTCAATCAATCAATTTTTATGCTGTCTTCCTGCCTCAGCCTTATAAGGAAAGCAAGTTTGAAGTGATTAGCCCCTTTTCTCTTTGATTCTGCTCCCTGCCACACACACATATGAGTTTTAAGGGGAAAGCCTAAGCTCACATCCCAAAACAGTACAGGGAGAGCCACCCACACTCAACATGACAATTAGAGACAAATACTGTTAAAAAGCAGAGAGGAGAGTTATTCAACGTGGCCACGTGGAAGAGAGGAACAAATAAAGCAGTTCAGTCTTTTGGATATTCACACTGGGCTTAGATTTAAGTAGACGGCAAGGAGTATAAACAATTGAGGACTTTGGGTCAAGGTGAGGTCCTACCTGATTGATCTCAGGAAGTCCATGTGTCCAGAAATGAGCTCAAGCTGGACTAAAAACCAGAATTCCTCATGAACTTGTGAGAACAGTTTTTTCCATCCCCAAAGGAGCCATTTCTTTGCCTCTAGCAAAAGGGACATTGTTCTGCATTGACACGTACCTGTGGTTTCCTATCAAACTCCATGGTGGCCTCTAGGATCCTTCTTACCTACCCATGAGTACTTATTATGCATTTAAAATCCCCCCATGCTAGCATCCTAACCCTTCTCACCTCAGAACCCAGTTTTATCTATACCCCCCTCTAGAAATCTTCTTGCTATTCTCACTATTCCCTCTTTTGCTCTTTGCTACTATTCTCTCCTATGTCCCTAACCCTGGCCATGTCCAGTCTACTTCTTTTCCTCCCTGCTCTGAACTCTTCCAAATAGCTCTGGATAATTTCTCTTTCGTGTACACAATGAAGTGGAGCAGCCGCTTCAGAAGTCTCTTCACTGTATGCCCTCACGCACACTACCCAACACTGGCTTATTGTGTCATCTCCCAGCCTTGCTCAGTGGTCTCAGGAGTTATTAACTTGTTAATCTGTTAATTATTGAAAATGTATCTTTGACCTCCTTGGGTGAATTTCCTCATTTAGGGCAGGGAGGTGTGTTTTCTTCTTTCCTTATACTTTCGTGGAGTATAAGAAGACTGAAAAGGAAACGGTAAGAAAAAATTTGTCTCTATGCCTTCAGCTAACGTACAGAGACACAGTGAAGACGATGGTGCCAGGTTTTCAGCTTGCTTTCAGGAGCTTTGCGAACCGGAGTAAGAGGTCAGCACTTACCGGCAAATCAGCATCTGATGTCATGCAAGCACCTTTGCTTAGCTCAGGAGCACACTCTTCACATAACAGACATTAAGCCCTCATGAGGACCCTGGCTTTCTGTGAAATGCAAGGTCTGTTCCTCCCTGTTCTTGTCTTTTCTTTGATGATAGTGAATACACCATTGCTTGTCTTCTGATGCCAACCTTGCAATGTCACAGAACACCTGATTATCCAGCTCTGTCTTGAGCACCGAGGTGAGATCCAGGTATGGAACTTTGTCATCCTCCGTTCTCTTTCTCCCCATGTAAACATAATCTTTTCCTTATATCATGTGATGGTGGATGTGCTTCTGTATATTATGTTTCTCTTATTGGTTGATGAATAAAACACTGTTTGGCCAATAGAAGTAGGAAGATAGGCGGGACTAAGAGACGAGGAGAATTCTGGGAAAGGTAGCCAGAGAGAGACCAGGAGGGAACGGCATGTAGCGGGCAAAGGAGTACCAGGTCCGGACATTCTCTGGTAAGCCAAAACAACATGGAAATACATAGATTTATAGAGATGGATTAATAATTAAGACAGAGCTAGCCAATAAGAAGCCCTAGCCATCGGCCAACAAATATATATACTATATATAATTATATATATATATTATATATTATATATTCTTTAGGGCTGAGAGTGAGAGGGGCAGGGAACCTAGTGAGACAAGAAACACCAGCAACAATTATGGTCGAGTTTGGACATGAGAACTCTTCTTCACCTCTGCCCAGAGAGAGCTGAACTGTGCTTTCAGTGTCTGTTTGAACCCAGGTCACATGCTAAGCATCCCTGGACTTCTATTACTTCTACTTGTACAGAAGAAATGCTATTTTTCTAAAGGTATGAGACAGGAGCATTTTGTGATCCTCTGAGAAAAGGATCTATAAAAGTGAGTAGTGTTCCATCCCCATCCTGTAGGGGCCAACAGTCACCTTTGTGCCACTTACAAACTCTTTGCTACATGGTCTCAATCATGAGCACTTACAAGTCCTTGCAAACAGCATCTGAGTGTACAGGAATCCCCTTTTTATAACACAACGATGTGGCTGTTAGGAATTGCTACTACCTTAGCTGATTCCTCTTACAGGATTCTGTGGCAGTCTTACCCCCACCTCTTCTGTTCTCAAAAAGGTGAAGTAGGTCGGGTTCCCAAATCCCCTTGGAATGGCTTGTCACAGTTTGAAGTTTAGTTCATTTGTTTGCTAGGAGACCTCTGCAGCCCAGTGAACCACAACAATGAAAAGTTCAGCTCCAAGAGATTATACCACTGTTTAAATTGTCTGGTTGTGAACTTCATTCTTTGGAAGCTTGGCGCTCCTTTAGGGAAAGTAGAACTCAAGGCATTTCTAACGACGCAAATATTTTGTTGTGATGCACACTCCTGGATTGAACACCTTCTTGGTACTGCACATGGCCATTGAACTAGATAAATTAGAAGCAATATAGTACTTCAACTTGGATTCAGAAAAAATTGAGGAGAGTGTACTAGAAAATGCTATTTGTTTACTCTGGGATAGGTGATAGGATAGATGATAGTCTTGGCTAGATATTGGGAGAGACAGAGACAGACACACACACACACACACACACACACACACACACACAGAGAGAGAGAGAGAGAGAGAGAGAGAGAGAGAGAGAGAGAGAATTATTTTGATGCAGATGCACATTCATGGTCCAGAACTGTTGAACTAAGAGTACATCAAGTATTCAATGATTTCAGTTCAAGAATGTCTAACACAGTTGCTCATGCTGCTTGTTTATTTATTCTCTTCTTTGCACAGAGCTGGGAACCAATACAAGGCTGTGCATAAACACCATTGTTATAACATCAAAACTATGAAAACAAGTCACTTGCTCAACAATACAGGGGCATTCAAATGAATCATAACACACCCATGAAACAATCCAATAGAACCAGATACAGAAATACAACTGAGTGTTATGTTTAAAACACAAGTAAATAAGGTATAAGCTGAATATGTATATACACACTTGTAACATGGCTTAGAACAAGAAACTTCTCAATTACACTCAGTTGTTTCACTTTATTTTTAATTATGAGAGTGTGGGTGAAAGTGACTGCAGCTGTGAGGTACCTAACTTGATGCTGGGAACTGAACTCAGATCCTCTGGAAGATCAGTATGTGCTGTTAACTCCTGAGCTATCTCTCCAGCCCCATAGCCATAGATTTTATGCTATTGATATTTCTACCTATTTTAACCCATAAATGTAATAATGTGAGTATTGTATTTTTTTAAAAAAGTATCATTAACAGTAATGCCTTTAGTCTGGATAATCAGTATAATAACCAAAAACCTCGGTGAGGACATCAGAATAGAAGTTTATTACAATAGAGATAATTGTAGAGACAATATTACTCAAAAAGAAAGAAAGAAAAAGAAGGGGCATGAGGAACATAGGAGGAGGAGGAAGGTACACCTTGGATCCTGTACTTAAAGCTGAAAGGAGATTTAGCTTTGAGTTCAGTTTCTTTCCTGAACATCATTTTTTTTCTCTGAACTTGTAGGATGCTCCGAAAATATAGAACCATGATGTGAGACTAGTAGCATCAGAATATAAAAAGAAACAGATGTTGAAGGAGAAATGGGGTTGGTACATGTATTAGGGTTTGAAAGCAATCTCTGGGCCCTTCCTAACATTGACATTGGTAGCAGACTGCACTGCATCCTCCCAACATCCTTTGCATCTCAGAGGTAGAGGATACAGCATCTTCAACAACATTGTGGCGAGAAAGAGAACCACAATTTTCAGGGTTTGGGATGTATTTTTATGAACAAATTTGTATGGGGCACAGAGGATGATTCATGATGAGAATATGAAGCTTCCCAGTACAACTGGAACTCCTGCTGTTCCAGCTGACATTAAAAATGGGTTTTGGAGTATAGGGGATTAGGTGGGCAGTGCCTTTTGATGTCTGTCCATTAAAGCACTTCTCTGGGTTTAATTTTGGCAAAACATTAATAACAAATACTCACTCTTGTACCTATGACACCCTGATATGCAAACACCCCACATGATAGCCACAGACGGTTAAACACAATCTCTAAATGGAAGGAAGTCAGGAAAGGTAAAACAGGATCACAACCATCACCTAGAACTAATCCTGGCTCAGCTCAAACAATGACCAGGAAGACACTCCCAAACCCAATTTTCAGCCCTGTGCTGCCTGTAGCTGTAACCTGACTCCAGAAATATTGTGAAGTCAAAGCACCAGGTGAAAGATCTCTTAGATCACCAGGAACAGCAATGGCCACAAGGTGAAAAAGAAGAGCAATAGAAATTAGCCTGAGCCTTCCAAATGATAAACAATGCATCTTTAAGGTATTCATTCCTTTAATTTAAAGGTTCAACAATTAATTAAAAGGTAAAAGAGGTCTTTCTCCCATGGTTTCAGATGTTAGGTACATAGCTGGACAGATGATATGTAGCCCCTGCGATGATGAAATGTTTTTAGGTTTCTTGATTTTTTTATTTTTTCCTAACAATAATTAAACACCATGTCTAGCTGCTAATTTAGTTCATTTCCTTTCAGAGAAGAAAGGCCAGGGTGGCTATATTTGAAGCTACTTTCTCCCATTTACTCTAGTCAAGGAACCTTTGGCTGGATAAATTAGAAAGGACACAGGAATTAAGACAAGTGGAAAACAAATGATGTCTCTGGGGTATCCTTGTTAAAAACTGAGCCTGAACTTCAAGGCAGATTCAGTGCAAATGTTACACATAGGATTCTATAAGAATGTAGTTCTAGCCTTTGGGTTATTATCATCTCATAAAAGCAAAGAAGAGCCACTAAGGGTTCTGAATAGTGTATTTTACTCTAAGGAGGTGGTAAGTAATATGTCTGAGTAGTTCCCACAGAAATGGAAAGATTGCAAGAAGTCATAATGAGCCCACATCTATGTCCTGTATTCTTAGTGACTGTGACTACTAAAGGAAAGGAAAAGACCTTCTTAAACACAGGGAAACCTTTACGTAAAAGTGACTGCATAGACTCACCTGTGGGAATTGTCAGACAAACTATAACATGACCAATCAAACTTTAATTTTACATAAATGACAATCTTAGAAGCCTGAAGATATGCCATAAACTATTACGAATGTGTTCTCTTGCAGTTGTTAATTAAATCTACTCAGTTTTACTTCTTTTTTTCAATAGAAGTTCATTTCCAACATTACATGTATTAGCCAGCGTTCCCTGGAGAAACAGTACCACTAGTATGAATGTATATTAGAAAATGTTGGATAAGATTGTCTCTATCCACCTGGCTTTTTGGAGCCCATTTCCTGTGGTGGGAAACCTTGCTCAGCTTCGATACAGGGGGAGAAGCTTGGGCCTGTCTCAACTTGGTAAGTCAGACTTTGTTGACTTGCCCAAGGGGGGGTTTATCCCTTCTGAGGAGTGGATGAGGGGATGGGATGGGAAGGATGTGGGGGAAGAGAGAGAAGATGGGAGGGAAGGGGTGTAGGGGACACCATAATCACACCTGCTCAGGGCTGGCTCCAGGCGTGGTCAGGGTGATGTAGGGAAGGTTTAAGAGTGAGGGGCACACATGTGGAACTTCCCTTCTTCATTTCCATCCTCGGCTTGCTGTACTTACTCCATGCCCTGCCTGCTGGCTAAGGTGCTCTGTAAGTAAGGCATCTCCCTAATAAATATCCTTATATGTTTACCTGAATCTGTATTGGTAATTCTCATGTTAAAAGGGAACTGGGATTGGTATGTAAAATGAAAAAAATCAGTTTCAAAACAAAAGAGAAGAAAAGATTGGCTCCATGCATAGGATGGATCTTCACACCAGAGAGGCAGAGAACCTGACAGCTGCTCCTCCACAAGACAAGGTACTTCATCAGTCACACCCTTGTGCTGAGGAACTGGAATAATTCTTAGAGAGGCACATCTTCATTCTGCATCAGAAGCACAAAGTGCTGGATTCTAGATCAGGGAGGTGGCCCAGCCAGCAGCAGTGGCAGAACAGGGCAGTTCTGCCCAGAGGCTTGTCATTTATTTGAGTCCAGACTCAATCAGGCTGACAACCAAGGCACTGCACCGTAGGGGTACACTCCTATTTCTAAATGTTGTTCTCTGAAATCAAAATGGATCTGACTGACCTGCATTTTTATTTGTAGAATAAGGCAACCCCCACCTTTTCTCCTTTGAGCAGTCCAGAAAACAAACTAATGAGTTATCAAGCATACATATTTTTTTGGGTGGTGGTGCAGGTATCAGCAGAGGAAGACAGATAAGCACAGTGCTCCCTAACAGCTTCTTTCCTATGAAAGTGAACAGAACATTTTGGCAGAAATCAATCTGCCATGATTATGGTTGCCCCGACTTTGGGCCATTTTTGCCACATCTCACCCCAAGGCAACACCTACCAAGAATCCCCAAAGTCAGAAAACAAATGACTCTTCTTGGCAAGTAGAGAAAGAGCTTGAAAGTGGCTAGTTCTAGTCATGAGAAGGAGACTTAGTCCGACAGCCACAGAATGGCCCAGTACAGACGATTCTCTAAGAGTATCTCTCGACTCCAGGTCAACAATGAGAAATGGTGGCTGGTCAGACGCGCTCAGTCAGGGTGGGAAAGCAAGGGGCATTCAAACCAGGTGACAAATTGAGACTCGTGTCTACTTTGAGGAGAAACATACCAGTGTTTCATCCTGTGAAATTAAAGTTTGCAGGAACAAGTCTGGAGGGGCAAGGAACCCTAATGTGGACTGCAGCTGGCTTTAACTGGGTAGCTAATTATAAATCAGGATTATTGCCTCCAGAAAGTACAAGTGTCCTGTTAACACTCAAGGGAGAACTCACAAGTAAGTTTTGTATGATTAAGAGCCTTTATCAAAACTATCCCCATTGGTTTACCCACTCTTCCTGTCTAGTGTATCCATAATTAATCATCAGTAAAGAAAAGCCTGGAGGACCTTTGCAAGCTATTAACAAGAATGCATTGTAACTAAACTGGTCTTCTCTGACAGTACTTTGAGGGAGGGCACATAAATATTTGAAAATAAGACTTTGGGAGCTAAACATATTTGAAGAAAATTTGCAAACTGGGAAGAATAAGGATTGGCTTCCGTGAACTGCTTACCTAGCCCTTCAATAGGATTTTTGTTCCAGTTTGACAAATAACTACTTAACTGGGGAGTCTATATGAGGCAGCACTGGGAGAAGCAAAGGTCTCCTGAGGGACATAGTGAATGTCCTAAGAAGTGAACACCCGTGAGACTTGTGAAGAACTGTTTGCTTTTTCAAAGCTGTTCATGTGAAAAATCATACAGAAGGTCACAGCCAAGCTGCAGAGACCAGGCATAAATTCCAGTGGTCAACAGACTCTATCTGATGTCCTTACTGAGAAAGCTCCTGAAAACAGCCAATGAAACTTCGTTCCTCAGGTCTCAGAGAAAACAATTCACACTGACTCAAGAGGAACAGTGGCTGCCCACTGGGAACCATGTAGAAACTGGTGAGTTCCAGAGAAGGCACATGCAAAGCCGACTTTGCTGGCCCTGAAGGTGAAAAGAATCATGGATCCTTCTTGTAGAACTGTGTTACTTCCTCAGTTCTAAGTGCCTAGTGAACGGATAACATATGGGGCAGAAAGCATGTGGTTCAGACCACAGATTGAAAAACCATGAAACTAAGTAGCAAAGAATAGGCCAAGGAGGTGGGTCCAGAGGTCAGGTTTGGACGCCAAGTACCTCCAGAAAAAGCCAGGCAAAACCGCATGTACCCATAATCTTAACACTGGGGAGACAGAGGCAGGAGAATCCCTAGGGCATGCTGGCCAGCTATTCCAGAGGATAGTTGAGCCACATGCCAGTGAGAGACCCTAAATCAAAATATCAGGTAGAGAGTGATAGATTCCTGACCTCAACCTCTGGCCTCCATGTGCTCCTACACACACACACATACACACACACACACACACACACACACACACACACACACACACAGGAGCACTTACACATATGGACAATAATAGGTACAAATCAAGATATGCAAAAAAAGTTATAATTTTGCTTAACTGAAAACCATAGATTTGTATTAGACAGTTTCTGGTTTTATTTGTTTGATTTATGTACTGTTTTCATTAAAATGCACCATAGGAGCAAAGCAATGGAAATAGCAGTGTCTGATGAAGCTGAGAATGGAATTCACCCATCAGAAGAGGGGTTTTTTTTGTCATTATATCTGAAGAGTGTTCTGACTAGTAAAAATTAAGTGATAAACCATGTCAATGACTTACATCTGAGATGTCAAAAATCATTGAATCAACCCAGTCTTCAAAAACAGGGGTTACAATGATTTGCTTTGATAAGGCAAGGGCTAGTTTTTACACACAAGGAAATACGTTTGGTTCCTAAATATTCTACACCCTTGGAAGTTCTCTTTGACTCATTCATTTAAGATATCTCATTCTTTCTCCTTCCTTGGGCTGACCTTGGGACTTGTATTAGTCAACAGAACATTGAAAGCAATGATGTCACAGTTTGAAGCTTGACCTTGATGGTCTGTTACTAATAATCTGAGGACTGGTTTGTTCTTCTTGGATAGGAATCATGGGTACCAGGAAGCTTTTGAAATGCTGGCCTCTGGCAAATTTCCTTTTTCCTTGTGTATTTGACATTAGAAAGGGTTTATACATGGCAGTGAGTGACACCCTCAAAGATTTCAGTCCCTGTGCTTGCCTGCATTATAAGGACCATTAGCCTTACACATGTGATAGTCCCTATTCAGCCCTCTAGCATCAAGACTTGTGAGATTTACCTGGACAGTGGTTAGCATGACAGATCGCAGCCTGGGTACTGAGACACTTGGCCCCGAAGACAGTTCTCTGGAACACTTCTTGGGCTCCTTAGGACATTTCCTTAGATATCTATTCCATTGTCTCTGGTTCCATTTCTTTTCCTCTGTTAGCCCTGTCTGTTCATAAACTTTCCAGTTCCTTCAGTTGCCAATAGTCACTTCCCCAACAACTCAGGCCTGGTACCAGCCTGTGTTGGAACAGTATCAGAAGGTCAAACCTGGAATTAAGTACTTGTCATAGTTAGACTTACTTAACTGTAGACATTAATCAAGATCAAGATACTGAGTCCAATCCCTGGACTCATTCAGCAGGCATTCGCTGTGGCTCAAGCCTGTGGATTCTTCTGGTGCCAGTCTGAAGACTCTTGAAATTGTCATCAGCTTCATGGCCTGTGATTTACTCCACTACTTCTTCGCAGTCACTTGACAATTCTAGATGCTTTCTGTTTTTAAGATAGATTGGGAGTGGAGAACCCCTGCAAGTCACAGGCAGGGCTATTCAGGATCCCAGTGTAGGATACAGATGTGAAAGAATCCTGTAATTATAAGGGTCCTGAAAGTGGGACCAGCCCATGTCAGACTCCTATGGCACCTGTGATGTGGGTTCTTTGTGTCATGGTGGAATCTTCAGCTATCAAGCTGATGCACATTGCTTCCACCCAGGAAACCCAGTCTGTAAGATACATGCATGATCAGTAGAAGTTGCCCACTGCACCAGACCTCACCTCAATGCTGCCCTTTGCTATTTCTGCTCCATTTCAGCCTGCCCTACAAGGGAAGTCTACATGGGGTGGGTAATACGGAATACTGTCTCCTGGCCCAATAAGTAAGTAAACTTGAGCAGCAAATGTTTGTTTAAACCAATCACAGCCACTAAAGCTTGTGTTTGAGACCAATCAGGATCTTGTCACCATCTCACAGTTATCCCTTCAGAGTTGCTGAACCTCTTGTTAAAGTAGAGATTGTTTGTTGAAGCTTGTAATCAAACATCTCTTGTAGGGTTATATCTTCAGAATCCCGTAAGTCATGGTCATCTTTTATGCCATCATATTAAGGTTTCTTGGAGAAGTTCAAGGTGTCTGGCTGGTACGGACATGAAGGTGGTCTAGCTGCCTATTTGACAGACTTTCTGTTCAAAGGAGGTCCTACATCACAAATCCAATAGCTGATAACTAGGAAGTTAAATTCTCCCATCCGCAATGTCCCTGATCATCCAAAGGAAATTGAATGTCATTAAGAGCACTTGTTCTATAGAAATATCCAACTATTAGTGGTGCCATCATAATGCATTTCAACAGCACTCAAGCATCATGTTTTTTCTCCCCACCTGCCCAGCTACTGATAGATGAACAAACACATTCCAGCTTGTCTGGTGGCAGCTGACTGTGGAATGTGAAAGACAACCACAGCGAGAGCATTGAGAGCAAGGATGCTTTTCCCACAGATAACAGCTGCTATGTTCCTAAGCTTCTCTGATATCAAAAGGACTGTCCTGTTCACCTATAAACCTTGAGTAATAAAAAGTACCTTGGGTTTTTAATCCACTGAAATTGGATTGGCCTGTCACACAGCAATAGCTAACAGACACATAGCAAAGGTAAGCTTAAAGATTAAATAACTGGAATTACATGTCTACTATGAAATCAGATGTCATGAAACACATTTTCAAAGCCAATACAGGATAAGCCCTGTGAACTGGAAAAATGAGAGAAGTTTGACTACAAAAATGTATGTCTTAAGGGAGTGTCAATGATTAAGGCGCCAGGTAAAAGTGCAAGGGTAGACTGATCTGGAAGTCTGTTCTGCTAAGGCCCAACTCTTTTAGGAATAGGTCACTAGCTAAGTTTTCTTGTTGCTATAGCCAAATAACTGTAAAGGGGAGACATCAAAATGTCACTATCTGGTAGAACAGGGGCCATGCTGGGAAGCAGGGAATCAGAGCTATATTCCTTACAGCATTGCAATGGAGTTATTCCTCTCATAAAATACACACACACACACACACACACACACACAACTGGATTCCAGGAGTATGGCTCAGTGCTTAGGTGTGGGTGCCTGCTTCTGCTTCCATTAGCTACTGGATGAAGGCTCTAGGATTGTAGAGAGGGAGGAGGGATGAGCAAAGGAGTCAAGACCATGCTGGAGAAATCAACAGACCAGGTCACCTGACCAATTGAGAGCTCACAGACCCCAGTCATAAAGCTGGGAAACCAGCAATGGACTGAACCAAGCCCTCTGAGTGTGGGTGCCAGTTAAGAGGCCTGGGCAGTCTATGGGACCTCTAACAGCAGAGCCAGTGTTTATCCTTAGTGCAAAAATGGACTTTGGGAGACCATTCCCTATGGAGGGATACTATTTCATTCCAGATACACGGAGGCGAGCCTAGGCCCTCCCCCAAATGATCCCCCATGCAAGGCCTCTCCATTCTTGGGGAGTGGGTAGGTGGGTTGTGGGTTTAATAGGGGTCGTGGGAGGATGGAAGGGAGAGGGAACAGGGAGATTGGTATGTTAAACGATTGTTTCTAAATAAAAAAGGAAAAAAAATGTGGTATCTTATCCCAGAGTAGTTTCAGTGAGGATCCAGTGATGATGGTGTACCAGATACCAGAGGCCTTGAACCAGACCAATGGCTCATTGCAATGAACATTTGCTAGCAAAGCTGATTGGATAAAAGGGTATACTGTGTGACACACTGCTCCCAATACCACCAGGATGATGGAAGAAGTGTTGGAGAGTCAGGAAAGATGGAGAAGTAGAGAGGTTTATTTTGTTGTTCTTGTTTTTGTTTAGGATTTTTTTTCTAATTTTCTTGGTGGGTTGGCTGCAGGGGTGAGGGGAGGATGTGGAGAGACTGGGAGGTGAGTGGACTGAGGATGCAAGCTGTGAAATTCCCAACATATCAATGAAGAAAAATTGTTAAATCACACACAACACACACACACACACACACACACACACACACACACAGAC